>NC_061512.1:77018770-77038050 GCF_022539505.1 Lolium rigidum | reverse complement strand
GAGGCTCGTATTTAATGTTTACGTGTATGCCCCGCAAGAAACTAAGCGAGGCATCATCCAACACCTTCCCGACCAGGTATAGGTCAGGTGGCACGCCCTTGCGACAGCATCGGACGTGTGACCAGAAGGCTTTGCGGGCCGTCGCTCTGAGGGACTGGGGCCAGCCGCAGCCCTAGTTGTTCCCGGCTCTATGGTGTTGCCAGTCGCTGCCCGCCGGTGGGTTTCTGACCGCAACAGTTACACACATGAAACATAAATTTGGAATAAATATTAAAATAAAACTCGCCTACTAAGGGAACAAGAATATTTCATCTGATAAACAAATCTCGCCTATTCGAGGCACAAAAAGTGTTATGTCACAATAACACATATTACAAACAAAACATGAAATAAAAAGAAACATGTCTTAATATGGAACGATAAAAACTCAAAATGAAAAAAAATCCTACTATACATAAAAAATGACGTCGGCATTATATATCCCACTATAAAATAGGAACAAGCTTGTAGATTAAATGGAAAATAGTAAGAAAAAGCTGAATTTTAAAGTAAAAAAATAAAGGGAAAATAGAAATAAAAATGCATGAAGAAATACCAAAGAAAAAAGAGAGAAAAAAACATAGAAGGGAAAATTAAAGGAATCATGCAAACAAATAAGCTAGCTAACATGCCTACAAGCTAATCAGCTAAGCTGGATGAGCTTGCATGCATGAGATGATACGCTTGGTGACGCGCTACGTACCGAGTCGTTTCTGAGACCGACACAAGGCAAGAGAAATCAATGAAGCCAGTATAACAAAAGCGTCAACGAGCAAGACTAAGCAAAATGAAGATAACAGACAATGAAGTCGGCTCGGTAAAATAAATCCTAACTCGAAATTGATAACCAGGCCTAAAACGGGAAAACTTAGCCAAAACAGAATTGCAAAGCACATCAAAATCAGACGGTCCCCAATTCTACCGAGCCCTAATTTAATTCTCAGCATAGTGAGAATTAGCAAATCCGTATGTTTTTTTCCAGAATAAGAAGATTTTTCATATTTTATTGAGGAAAGGCGGTCGATACAACCACAATGGAAGGATGAAACTTCACTCATCTAACTCAATGCATCGTCAACCGACTTAGAGCGCACCCTCTATGAACGACCTGATGATAACAACTCTGACATGCCCAACATCCTTCCATGAGTGTTGAGTTGGTGAGGAGGTGGAGCACATAGCTTTCGGACCACGTCACGGACCAAACAATACACCACCAAAGCATGACCGCAACTCCAAGGCAACCCATAGCAACGTACACCCTGATGTCTGATACGTCTCCGACGTATCGATAATTTCTTATGTTCCATGCCATATTATTGATGATACCTACATGTTTTATGCACACTTTATGTTATATTCGTGCATTTTCTGGAACTAACCTATTAACAAGATGCCGAAGTGCCGCTTGTCTGTTTCTGCTGTTTTTGGTTTCGAAATCCTAGTAACGAAATATTCTCGGAATTGGACGAAATCAAGTCCCGGGGTCCTATTTTGCCACGAACCTTCCGGAAGACCGAAAGGGATACGAAGTGGGGCGACGAGGCGCCGCCACCATAGGGCCGCGCGGCCAAGGGGGGCCGCGCCGCCCTATGGTGTGGGCCCCTCGTCAGCCCTCCGACTCTGCCCTTCCGCCTACTTAAAGCCTCCGTCGCGAAACCCCTGATGCGAAAAACCACGATACGGAAAACCTTCCCGGAGACGCCGCCGCCGCCAATCCCATCTCGGGGGATTCGGAGATCTCCTCCGGCACCCTGCCGGAGAGGGGATTCATCTCCCGGAGGACTCTACACCGCCATGGTCGCCTCCGGAGTGATGAGTGAGTAGTTCACCCCTGGACTATGGGTCCATAGCGGTAGCTAGATGGTTGTCTTCTCCTCATTGTGCTTCATTGTTGGATCTTGTGAGCTGCCTAACATGATCAAGATCATCTATCCGTAATACTCTATGTTGTGTTTGTCGGGATCCGATGGATAGAGAATACCATGTTATGTTAATTATCAAGTTATTACATATGTGTTGTTTATGATCTTGCATGCTCTCCGTTATTAGTAGAGGCTCTGGCCAAGTTTTTGCTCTTAACTCCAAGAGGGGGTATTTATGCTCGATAGTGGGTTCATGCCTGCATTGACACCTGGGACAGTGACAAAAAGTTCTAAGGTTGTGTTGTGCTGCTGCCACTAGGGATAAAATATTGGCGCTATGTCCGAGGATGTAGTTATTGATTACATTACGCACCATACTTAATGCAATCTTCTGTTGCTTTGCAACTTAATACTGGAAGGGGTTCGGATGATAACCTGAAGGTGGACTTTTTAGGCATAGATGCAGTTGGATGGCGGTCTATGTACTTTGTCGTAATGCCCAATTAAATCTCACTATACTTATCATGGCATGTATGTGCATTGTTATGCTCTCTCTATTTGTCAATTGCCCGACTGTAATTTGTTCACCCAACATGCTTTTATCTTATGGGAGAGACACCTCTAGTGAACTGTGGACCCCGGTCCATTCTTTAATACTGAAATACAAATCTGTTGCAATACTTGTTTTACTCGTTTTCTCTGCAAATAATCATCTTCCACACAATACGGTTAATCCTTTGTTACGAGCAAGCCGGTGAGATTGACAACCTCATCTGTTTCGTTGGGGCAAAGTACTTTGGTTGTGTTGTGCGAGTTCCACGTTGGCGCCGGGATCTCTGGTGTTGCGCCGCACTACATCCCGCCGCCATCAACCTTCAACGTGCTTCTTGGCTCCTCCTGGTTCGATATACCTTGGTTTCTTTCTGAGGGAAAACTTGCTGTTGTGCGCATCATACCTTCCTCTTGGGGTTCTCAACGAACGTGTGAGTTACACGCCATCAAGCTCTTTTTCGGCGCCGTTGCCGGGAGATCAAGACACGCTGCAAGGGGAGTCTCCACTTCTCAATCTCTTTACTTTGTTTTAGTCTTGCTTTATTTTATTTACTACTTTGTTTGCTGCATTATATCAAAACACAAAAAAATTAGTTGCTAGCTTTACTTTATTTACTTGTCTTGTTTGCTATATCAAAAACACAAAAAAATTAGTTTACTTGCATTTACTTTATCTAGTTTGTTTTATTTACTACTGCTAAAATGGCTACCCCTGAAAATACTAAGTTGTGTGACTTCACTATCACAAATAATAATGATTTCCTATGCACACCTATTGCTCCACCTGCTACTACAGCGGAATTCTTTGAAATTAAACCTGCTTTACTTAATCTTGTTATGCGAAAGCAATATTCTGGTGTTAGTTCTGATGATGTCGCTGCCCATCTCAATAATTTTGTTGAACTATGTGAAATGCAAAAGTATAAAGATGTAGATGGTGACATTATAAAATTAAAATTGTTTCCTTTCTCATTAAGAGGAAGAGCTAAAGATTGGTTGCTATCTCTGCCTAAGAATAGTATTGATTCATGGACTAAATGCAAGGATGCTTTTATTGGTAGATATTATCCCCCTGCTAAAATTATATCTTTGAGGAGTAGCATAATGAATTTTAAACAATTGGATAATGAACATGTTCCTCAAGCTTGGGAAAGAATGAAATCTTTGGTTAAAAATTGCCCAACCCATGGACTGACTACTTGGATGATCATCCAAACCTTCTATGCAGGACTAAATTTTTCTTCGCGGAATTTATTGGATTCAGCTGCTGGAGGTACCTTTATGTCCATCGCTCTTGGTGAAGCAACAAAGCTTCTTGATAATATGATGGTTAATTACTCTGAATGGCACACTGAAAGAGCTCCACAAGGTAAGAAGGTAAATTCTGTTGAAAAATCCTCTTCCTTGAATGATAAGGTTGATGCTATTATGTCTATGCTTGCGAATGATAGGACTAATGTTGATCCTAATAATGTTCCATTAGCTTCATTGGTTGCCCAAGAAGAACATGTTGATGTAAACTTCATTAAAAATAATTCAACAACAATGCTTATCTGAACAATTCTAGTAATAACTATAGGCCATATCCTTATAATAATGGTAACGGTTATGCTAATTCTTATGGGAATTCTTACAACAATAATAGGAATACACCCCTGGACTTGAAGCTATGCTTAAAGAATTTATTAGTACACAAACTGCCTTTAACAAATCTCGTTGAGGAAAAGCTCAATAAAATTGATATTCTTGCTTCTAGAGTTGATAGTCTTGCCTCTGATGTTGATCTTTTGAAATCGAAAGTTATTCCTAATAGGGATATTGAAAATAAAATTGTTACTACAGCAAATGCCATCCAAGTTAGAATTAATGAGAATATAAGATTAATGGCTGAACTGCGTGCTAGGTGGGATAGAGAAGAAAATGAAAAACTAGCTAAAGAGAAAAATGTAGCTAAAGTTTGGACTATTACCACCACTAGCAATGCTAATGATTCACATGTTGCTGCACCTCCTACTATTAATGGTAAAATAATTGGTGTTGGCAATGCTTCTACTCCTAGTGCAAAGCGCGCAAAATTACCCGAAACTGCTAAAACTGCTGAAACTACCTGTGATAAAACTGCTGAAATTTTTTCCAACCTTGGGGATGATAATCCCATTGCTTTAGATTGTAATGATTTAGATTTTGATGATTGCCACATCTCTGAAGTTATAAAGTTCTTGCAAAAACTTGCTAAGAGTCCCAATGCTAGCGCTGTAAACTTGGCTTTCACAAAACATATTACAAATGCTCTCATAAAAGCTAGAGAAGAGAAACTAAAACTTGAAACTTCTATTCCTAGAAAGCTAGAGGATGGTTGGGAGCCCATCATTAAAATGAGAGTCAAAGATTTTGATTGTAATGCTTTATGTGATCTTGGTGCAAGTATTTCTGTTATGCCTAAAAAATTCTATGATATGCTTGACTTGCCACCATTAAAAAACTGTTATCTGGATGTTAATCTCGCTGATAATGCTAAAAAGAAACCTTTGGGGAGAGTTGATAATGTGAATATTATGGTTAACAATAACCTTGTCCCCGTTGATTTTGTTGTCTTGGATATTGAATGCAATGCATCTTGCCCCATTATATTGGGAAGACCTTTTCTTCGAACCGTTGGTGCTACTATTGATATGAAGGAAGGTAATATTAAATATCAATTTCCTCTCAAGAAAGGTATGGAACACTTCCCTAGAAAGAGAATGAAGTTACCTTATGATTCTATTATTAGAACAAATTATGATGTTGATGCTTCGTCTCTTGATGTTACTTGAGATACACTTTCGCGCCTAGCCGAAAGGCGTTAAAGAAAAGCGCTTATGGGAGACAACCCATGTTTTTACTACAGTATTTTTGTTTTATATTTGAGTCTTGGAAGTTTTTTACTACTGTAGCAACCTCTCCTTATCTTAGTTTTGAGTTTTGTTGTGCCAAGTAAAGTCTTTGATAGTAAAGTAAGTACTAGATTTGGATTACTGCGCAGTTCCAGATTTCTTTGCTGTCACGAATCTGGGTCTACCTCCCTGTAGGTAGCTCAGAAAATTAAGCCAATTTACGTGCATGATCCTCAGATATGTACGCAACTTTCATTCAATTTGGGCATTTTCATTTGAGCAAGTCTGGTGCCTCAATTAAATCCATCTTTACGGACTGTTCTGTTTTGACAGATTCTGCCTTTTATTTTGCATTGCCTCTTTTGCTATGTTGGATGAATTTTTTTGATCCATTAATGTCCAGTAGCTTTATGCAATGTCCAGAAGTGTTAAGAATGATTGTGTCACCTCTGAACATGTTAATTTTTATTGTGCACTAACCCTCTAATGAGTTGTTTCGAGTTTGGTGTGGAGGAAATTTTCAAGGATCAAGAGAGGAGTATAATGCAATATGATCAAGGAGAGTGAAAGCTCTAAGCTTGGGGATGCCCCGGTGGTTCACCCCTGCATATTTTAAGAAGACTCAAGCGTCTAAGCTTGGGGATGCCCAAGGCATCCCCTTCTTCATCGACAACATTATCGAGTTCCTCCCCTGAAACTATATTTTTATTCCGTCACATCTTATGCACTTTGCTTGGAGCGTCGGTTTGTTTTTGTTTTTTTGTTTTGTTTGAATAAAATGGATCCTAGCATTCACTTTGTGGGAGAGAGACACGCTCCGCTGTAGCATATGGACAAGTATGTCCTTAGGCTCTACTCATAGTATTCATGGCGAAGTTTCTTCTTCGTTAAATTGTTATATGGCTGGAATTGGAAAATGCTACATGTAGTAATTCTAAAATGTCTTGGATAATTTGATACTTGGCAATTGTTGTGCTCATGTTTAAGCTCTTGCATCATATACTTTGCACCCATTAATGAAGAAACACTTAGAGCTTGCTAATTTGGTTTGCATATTTAGTTTCTCTAGAGTCTAGATAATATCTAGTATTGAGTTTTGAACAACAAGGAAGACGGTGTAGAGTCTTATAATGTTTACAATATGTCTTTTATGTGAGTTTTGTTGCACCGTTCATCCTTGTGTTTGTTTCAAATAACCTTGCTAGCCTAAACCTTGTATCGAGAGGGAATACTTCTCATGCATCCAAAATCCTTGAGCCAACCACTATGCCATTTGTGTCCACCATACCTACCTACTACATGGTATTTATCCGCCATTCCAAAGTAAATTGCTTGAGTGCTACCTTTAAAATTCCATCATTCACCTTTGCAATATATAGCTCATGGGACAAATAGCTTAAAAACTATTGTGGTATTGAATATGTACTTATGCACTTTATCTCTTATTAAGTTGCTTGTTGTGCGATAACCATGCTCCCGGGGACGCCATCAACTATTCTTTGTTGAATATCATGTGAGTTGCTATGCATGTCCGTCTTGTCTGAAGTAAGAGAGATCTACCACCTTAATGGTTGGAGCATGCATATTGTTAGAGAAGAACATTGGGCCGCTAACTAAAGCCATGATTCATGGTGGAAGTTTCAGTTTTGGACACATATCCTCAATCTCATATGAGAATAATAATTGTTGCCACATGCTTATGCATTAAAGAGGAGTCCATTATCTGTTGTCCATGTTGTCCCGGTATGGATGTCTAAGTTGAGAATAATCAAAAGCGAGAAATCCAAAATGCAAGCTTTCTCCTTAGACCTTTGTACAGGCGGCATGGTGGTACCCCATTGTGACACTTGGTTAAAACATGTGCATTGCAAAGATCCGGTAGTCCAAGCTAATTAGGACAAGGTGCGGGCACTATTAGTATACTATGCATGAGACTTGCAACTTGTAAGATATAATTTACATAACTCATATGCTTTATTACTACCGTTGACAAAATTGTTTCATGTTTTCAAAATAAAAGCTCTAGCACAAATATAGCAATCGATGCTTTCCTCTTTGAAGGACCATTCTTTTTTTACTTTTATGTTGAGTCAGTTCACCTATCTCTCTCCATCTCAAGAAGCAAACACTTGTGTGAATCAGTGCATTGATTCCTACATACTTGCATATTGCACTTGTTATATTACTCTATGTTGACAATTATCCATGAGATATACATGTTACAAGTTGAAAGCAACCGCCGAAACTTAATCTTCCTTTGTGTTGCTTCAATACCTTTACTTTGATTTATTGCTTTATGAGTTAACTCTTATGCAAGACTTATTAATACTTGTCTTTAAGTACTATTCATGAAAAGTCTTTGCTTTATGATTCACTTGTTTACTCATGTCATTACCATTGTTTTGATCGCTGCATTCATTACATATGTTTACAAATAGTATGATCAAGGTTATGATGGCATGTCACTTCGTAAATTATCTTTGTTATCGTTTTACCTGCTTGGGACGAGCAGAACTAAGCTTGGGGATTCTTGATACGTCTCCGACGTATCGATAATTTCTTATGTTCCATGCCATATTATTGATGATACCTACATGTTTTATGCACACTTTATGTCATATTCGTGCATTTTCTGGAACTAACCTATTAACAAGATGCCGAAGTGCCGCTTCGTCGTTTTCTGCTGTTTTTGGTTTCGAAATCCTAGTAACGAAATATTCTCGGAATTGGACGAAATCAAGTCCCATGGTCCTATTTTGCCACGAACCTTCCGGAAGACCGAAAGGGATACGAAGTGGGCGACGAGGCGCCGCCACCATAGGGCCGCGCGGCCAAGGGGGGCCCGCGCCGCCCTATGGTGTGGGCCCCTCGTCAGCCCTCCGACTCGCCCTTCCGCCTACTTAAAGCCTCCGTCGCGAAACCCCGATGCGAAAAACCACGATACGGAAAACCTTCCAGAGACGCCGCCGCCGCCAATCCCATCTCGGGGGATCCCGGAGATCCCCCCCGGCACCCCGCCGGAGAGGGGATTCATCCCCCGGAGGACTCTACACCGCCATGGTCGCCTCCGGAGTGATGAGTGAGTAGTGCACCCCCGGACTATGGGTCCATAGCAGTAGCTAGATGGTTGTCTTCTCCTCATTGTGCTTCATTGTTGGATCTTGTGAGCTGCCTAACATGATCAAGATCATCTATCCGTAATACTCTATGTTGTGTTTGTCGGGATCCGATGGATAGAGAATACCATGTTATGTTAATTATCAAGTTATTACATATGTGTTGTTTATGATCTTGCATGCTCTCCGTTATTAGTAGAGGCTCCGGCCAAGTTTTGCTCTTAACTCCAAGAGGGGGTATTTATGCTCGATAGTGGGTTCATGCCTGCATTGACACTCGGGACGAGTGACGGAAAGTTCTAAGGTTGTGTTGTGCTTGTTGCCACTAGGGATAAAACATTGGCGCTATGTCCGAGGATGTAGTTGTTGATTACATTACGCACCATACTTAATGCAATTGTCTGTTGTTTTGCAACTTAATACTGGAAGGGGTTCGGATGATAACCTGAAGGTGGACTTTTTAGGCATAGATGCAGTTGGATGGCGGTCTATGTACTTTGTCGTAATGCCCAATTAAATCTCACTATACTTATCATGACATGTATGTACATTTTTATGCTCTCTCTCTATTTGTCAATTGCCCGACTGTAATTTGTTCACCCAACATGCTTTTATCTTATGGGAGAGACACCTCTAGTGAACTGTGGACCCCGGTCCATTCTTTAATACTGAAATACAAATCTGCTCGCAATACTTGTTTTATCGTTTTCTCTGCAAACAATCATCTTCCACACAATACGGTTAATCCTTTGTTACAGACAAGCCGGTGAGATTGACAACCTCATCTGTTTCGTTGGGGCAAAGTACTTTGGTTGTGTTGTGCGGGTTCCACGTTGGCGCCGGGATCTCCGGTGTTGCGCCGCACTACATCCCGCCGCCATCAACCTTCAACGTGCTTCTTGGCTCCTCCTGGTTCGATAAACCTTGGTTTCATTCTGAGGGAAAACTTGCTGCTGTGCGCATCATACCTTCCTCTTGGGGTTCCCAACGAACGTGTCAGTTACACGCCATCAATGTCTACGGGTGCTTCTATTCTTGTAGACAGTGTTGGGCCTCCAAGAGCAGAGGTTTGTAGAACAGCAGCAAGTTTCCCTTAAGTGGATCACCCAAGGTTTATCGAACTCAGGGAGGAAGAGGTCAAAGATATTCCTCTCATGCAACCCTGCAACCACAAAGCAAGAAGTCTCTTGTGTCCCCAACACACCTAATAGGTGCACTAGTTCGGCGAAGAGATAGTGAAATACGGGTGGTATGAATAAATGCGAGCAAGTAGCAACGGCACCGGAAAAGTGCTTTGTCTGTCCGGGACCGGTGTGTGGTTGATGGTGGTAATATTGCGAGGAAGTATAGATGCGATAAAACAAGTAAATAAACAGCGATAGCAGTATTTAGGAACAAGGCCTAGGGATCATACTTTCACTAGTGGACACTCTCAACATTGATCACATAACAGAATAAATAGATAGATGCTAGACTCTACACCCTCTTGTTGGATGATGAACACCACTAACTGTGTAGGCTTACACGAACCCTCAATGCCGGAGTTAACAAGCTCCACAATATTCAATGTTCATATTTAAATAACCTTAGAGTGCATAACAGATCAACATAACCAAACCAAGTACTAACATAGCATGCACACTGTCACCTTCACACTACGAAAGGAGGCATAGATCACATCAATACCATCATAGCAATAGTTAACTTCATAATCTACAAGAGATCACAATCATAGCCTACGCCAAGTACTACACGATGCACACACTGTCACCATTACACCGTGCAGTAGGAATAAACTACTTTAATAACATCACTAGAGTAGCACGCAGATATATTGTGATACAAAACACATTGCAATCATAAAGAGATATAAATAAGCACTTCACTATGCCATTCATAACAGTGAATAAGTATTCTGTGAAATACAGCCTAAGAGACCCACACGGTGCACACACTGCCACCTTTACACACGTGGGACAAGGAGTCTCCGGAGATCACATACGTAAAATCCACTTGACTAGCATAATGACATCTAGATTACAAGCATCATCATATGAATCTCAATCATGTAAGGCAGCTCATGAGATTATTGTATTGAAGCACATAGGAGAGAGATTAACCACATAGCTACCAAGTACAGCCCCGAGCCTCGATGGAGAACTACTCCTCCTCATGGGAGACGAGCAGCGTTGATGAAGATGGCGGTGGTGTTGATGGAGAAGCCTTCCGGGGGCACTTCCCCGTCCCGGCGGCGTGCCGGAGTAGAGACTCCTGTCCCCCAGATCTTGGCTTCGCGATGGCGGCGGCTCTGGAAGGTTTTCTCTGGTTTCGTCGAACGTGATAGGGTTTTCGCGACGGATACTATATGTAGGCGGAAGAGCAAGGTCGGTGGAGTCCTGGTGGGACCACACACTAGGCCGGCGCGGCCAGGGCTTGGGCCGCGCCGCCCTACTGTGTCCCCACCTCGTGGCCCCACTTCGTTTCCCCTTCGGACTTCGGAAGCTTCGTGGAAAAATAGGACCCCGGGCGTTGATTTCGTCCAATTCCGAGAATATTTCCTTACTAGGATTTCGGAACCAAAAACAGCGAGAAAACGAACCGGCACTTCGGCATCTCGTCAATAGGTTAGTTCCGGAAAACGCATAAATATGACATAAAGTATGCATAAAACATGTAGATATCATCAATAATGTGGCATGGAACATAAGAAATTATCGATACGTCGGAGACGTATCAGCATCCCCAAGCTTAGTTCTGCTCGTCCCGAGCAGGTAAACGATAACAAAGATAATTTCTGAAGTGACATGCTATCATAATCTTGATCATACTATTGTAAAGCATATGTAATGAATGCAGCGATTCAAAGCAATGGTAAAGATAATGATTAAACTAATGAATCATATAGCAAAGACTTTTCATGAATAATACTTTCAAGACAAGCATCAATAAGACTTGCATAAGAGTTACTCATAAAGCAATAGATTCAAAGTAAAAGCATTGAAGCAACACAAAGGAAGATAAAGTTTCAGCGGTTGCTTTCAACTTTAACATATATATCTCATGGATAATTGTCAACATAAAGAAATATAACAAGTGCAATAAGTAAACATGTAAGAATCAATGCACACAGTTGATACATGTGTTTGCTTCTAAGATAGAAAGAAGTAGGTAAACTGACTCAACAATAAAGTAGAAGAATGCCCCTTCGCAGAGGGAAGCAGGGATTAAATCATGTGCTAGAGCTTTTTAAGTTTTGAAAACATATAGAGAGCATAAAAGTAAAGTTTTGAGAGGTGTTTGTTGTTGTCAACGAATGGTAGTGGGCACTCTAACCCCCTTGCCAAACAGACTTTCAAAGAGCGGCTCCCATGAAGGACGTTATCTCTACCAAGCAAGGTAGATCATCCCTCTTCTCTTTTGTTTACACATGTATTTTAGTTTTATTTATGGTTGAAACTCCTCCCAACCTTTTGCTTACACAAGCCATGGCTAACCGAATCCTCGGGTGCCTTCCAACATTCACATACCATGAAGGAGTGTCTATTTGCAAAATTAAGTTGCTTACTCGATGAATCGAGCAAAACATGTGAAGAGAATTATTAATGAAGGTTGATTAATTGGGGGCTGGGAACCCCGCGCCAGCTCTTTTTGCAAAATTATTGGATAAGCGGATGAAGCCACTAGTCCATTGCTGAAAACTGCCCAACAAGATTGAAAGATAAAACACCACATACTTCCTCATGAGCTATAAAACATTGACACAAATTTGGAGTAATAAAGTTTTGAATTGTTTAAAGGTAGCACATAAAGTATTTGCTTGTAATGGCATAGAAATACCATGTGGTAGGTAGGTATGGTGGACACAAATGGCATAGTGGTTGGCTCAAGGATTTTGGATGCATGAGAAGTATTCCCTCTCGATACAAGGTTTAGGCTAGCAAGGTTTATTTGAAACAAACACAAGGATGAACCGGTGCAGCAAAACTCACATAAAAGACATATTGTAAACATTATAAGACTCTACACCGTCTTCCTTGTTGTTCAAACTCTTTACTATAAATTATCTAGACCTTAGAGAGACCAATTATGTAAACCAAATTTTAGCAAGCTCTATGTATTTCTTCATTAATGGGTGCAAAGTATATGATGCAAGAGCTTAAACATGATCTATATGAGCACAACAATTGCCAAGTATCACATTATTCAAGACATTAAACCATTTGCCACATGCGGCATTTTCCGTTTCCAACCATATAACAATGAACGAAGCAGTTTCAACCTTCGCCATGAACATTAAAAGATAAAGCGAGGAACACAAGTGTTCATATGAACCCGCGGAGCGTGTCTCTCTCCCACACAAGCATGTATTTATTCAGAGAATGAAAATAACAAAACAAAAATAAAAGCACACAGACGCTCCAAGTAAAGCACATAAGATGTGACCGAATAAAAATATAGTTTCAAGAGAAGAAACCTGATAGTTTGTCGATGAAGAAGGGGATGCCTTGGGCATCCCCAAGCTTAGATGCTTGAGTCTTCTTGAAATATGCAGGGATGAACCACGGGGGCATCCCCAAGCTTAGACTCTTCACTCTTCTTGATCATAGTATATCATCCTCCTCTCTTGACCCTTGAAAACTTCCTCCACACCAAACTCAAAACAAACTCATTAGAGGGTTAGTGCATAATCAAAAATTCACATGTTCAGAGGTGACACAATCATTCTTAACACTTCTGGAAATTGCTCAAAGCTACTGAAAGGTAATGGAACAAAGAAATCCATCCAACACAGCAAAAGAGGCAATGCGAAATAAAAGGCAGAATCTGTCAAAACAGAACAGTCCGTAAAGACGAATTTTAAAAAGGCACCAGACTTGCTCAGATGAAAATACTCAAATTGAATGAAAGTTGCGTACATATCTGAGGATCACTCACGTAAATTGGCATAATTTTCTGAGTTACCTACAGATAATTAGGCCCAGATTCGTGACAGCAAGAAATCCTGTTTCTGCGCAGTAATCCAAATCTAGTATGAACCTTACTATCAAAGACTTTACTTGGCACAACAATGCGATAAAAATAAGATAAGGAGAGGTTGCTACAGTAGTAACAACTTCCAAGACTCAAATACAAAATAAAAGTACTGTAGCAAAATAAACACATGGGTTATCTCCCAAGAAGTTCTTTCTTTATAGCCACTAGTAAATTGCCCGTGCGTTGCATCGGAAAAAACAAATACACTTGAACAAATCACCCGTGTTGACACTTCTCTTTGTCACCATCATCAATGGTGGTCATATTTCTCCTATTCATAAACATAATTAATTCTAAAAAGTTTAGATTTTGAGCCCCTCACTTCACCATCTTGCAATCAACCCGTAGTCCACATTGGCGCACAACTCTGCTCCCTTAGCATCAGCATATTCAACACGACATCTCTCTTTCTGACAGGGACTCCGGGAAGAGTACGTATCCATGTCGAGCCCGACATAGAATCGTCCTTTCGAAAACTGAAGGCGATAAAAAGGACTTGAGAGTTGAGACTCTAGGCTAAAACCAGATCAATTGCAAATTCAGGAGCTCGAAATTGGTTCGTCCGTGCTCGACATAGCCACCGACTTCGCCAGATATCAGACCTCCTGTGATGCTCGCCGCACCTGGTGCAAGACCGCGACCCGCCATAGAGATATTCAGGGTATTTATTCTACTATTTTAGGTCTTGTAAATGAGAATCAATATATTTTTATTTAATCTAATCTACCTCATACCGGTCTTTCTTCTCACTCTTTATATTCCACTCACGTTTTTTTATAACTACCAAATAATTATAACAAAAAAATTCATAGAAGTCTCCACCGATTATGTACATGATTGGGAAGGGAAAAATTTAGGAAAACGCTTCGGATCCGCCGACCGATCGCTGGCCAGCGATCGGTCGTGCTGGCTCGCTCCCACGGCCCTATATGGGCCTTCTTTTTTCGGCCCAAAACTGAAGAGTGTTGTCTTTTTAAATAAATCTACAGTATTGTTTTCATATTGGTAATAATTAGATAAAAATTTGTTGTAAAATCACACGATCTATTTTGTAAGATTTTTCTAAGTGATATGTTAAGAAAAATGTGTGTTTCTTAATATGTTGTAAACGTATGGCTCTTTTGTTGTAATCATTTGTGATTTGTGGTGTAGTTGTTTTAGTCATGGACACCTTTTTTTTCATAGAGATGGTGTATATGTCCGTTAGTTTTGTAATAATTGCGTATAAAAGTTATAGAGAAAGCATGTCAGAGATGTTGTAATGTTTACCTGGGCGTTTGCCATAAATTATTTTATTGTAATCGCTTATAATTTTTGGTAAAATAGCTGGTGATGTTTGTTGTAATTGGATGTATATAAAATGTGTTATTTTTAACCAATTTTTCACAGTCACGAACACATGTTTTTTTGTTGTTATAGCTTTTGATTTTTTATTGTAATTGATGTCAATTTTTGATGTAAACCAACCTATAGCAAAACAATTGTTGTTTAACTACTTTTTTATAAGACTATTTTGTTTACATTTTTTGTAATTTTGTTGTTGTAATAGTACATATATTTTGTAAGCGAGTGAAAGATTTTGTTGCAATACTACATATGACTATATGAGACTCGGATTAGTTGTAGAGTGGCAGTTTTGTTGTAAATATTGAGAAGATCAGGCCCAAAAAAACATACCCTTTCGGATTAACTGGGGATGTAAGGACTGCGGGTTGAGTTTACAAAAATTAGGGGGCAAAACAAAAAAATTGTATCACGGTTAATTTTGTACGTCGGATTGCGATCTTATGACGCGGAGGATAACCGATTTTTTGCACCAAATCCGTCGCCCGACGCCCAGGGTTACCCAAAAATTTACACTTAACAAATTCCTTCCTAACTTTGTGCAACCCTCAAAGAATCCGTACATGGGTGTACAGGGGAAAGAGCTCAACATCAATGGTGACTGGTCTCATTAGAATCACAGTTGAAATCAGTCACCGTGATTTACATCTCAAACCTCATAATGATGGTCCATTGCATAAACCTGAAACTCCAATATTTTAGATAACTGTGAACATGCAGTACTTTAGCCAAGCAAACCGTGAACCAAAGCTGCAGTAATCTTGTTTGGTGCTTTAGCTGCCGCCTTTGCCGTTGGTGAGCTGAACGCGATGAAGGGCAGGCCAACGTCCAGCGGGTAGTCGAGCTGCGTATATACTCTGCCGTTTGAGCCCCTGAGGTAGTTGGTGAAGGATCCGAGGATGCAGGAGAGCCACAGTAGGGATGGTGCGATAGATGGGGACGGGTCTGTCGCGCAAGCAGGCGACGACGCGCCCAGAGAGGTGGGGAGTCGGAGTCAAATCTGACAGAGGCCATGGGCATCGCGGCATACTCCTTTTAATCTTCTTGCACTCCATCTCCCAATCGTCAGCGCCGGCTCGCCGGTAGGGATCGACCACGGCGTCCTCGGGCAGAGCTCGATCATGGCATAGGTTTACCTCATCCACGTCGTCTGAGTTTAGTGATTCTGCGGCAGCGTGGAAGGAACCGAAGCAGACCAACGGTGCCCAAAATCCGCGCCACGAATCGTTCAGCTCTAGGCGCTTGGACCTCGATCATGAGGACAGGAGCTTTGTTGGGTCTTAATTTTAGATGGATTATGGCAGTGCCGGCAGCGATCAGCCACGGCGTCCAAGAGTGGACCTCGATCACGGGGATCCACGGGCTGAGCTCGACCTCATCCACATCGTCTGAGTTAGTTAGGTGATTCGGCGGCGGCGCGGAAGGATCTGAAGTAGGCTGACGATGCCCAAGACCTACGCTGCGAATCGTTGGGCTCTGGCGCTAGGAGCTCGACCATAATTTGTAAATTTATTATGGAAGGCAAAACTACAGGGAGTTCATAGGCCACCCCAGTTGTTTTGTCGACGCACGCCGGACAGGGAGGAGTTCGTGCGTGCGTGCCTGGGACACCCGTTCCTTTTGTTGTTTCCGGTTTCCTTCGGATGGACGACCTACGGAACACAAAAGAAGCGTACTAATCGGTTTCTTTGACGGACGACGAACGATGGACGAAATCAGAAACGTTTGTACGGACCAAACCACGGAAACGCTTTTCCCTTTATAGATAGGTATAGATGAGCTTAGCAGTTTTAATGATGCACTCGCAAGAGATAGTATTTGAAGCAAAAGAGAGCATCAAGAGGCAAATTCAAAACAGATTTAAGTCTAACATACTTCCTATGCATAGGAATCTTGTAAATAAACAAGTTCATGAAGAGCAAACTAACAAGCATAGGAAGATAGAACAAGTGTAACTTCAAAATTTGCACCACATAGAGAGGTGTTTTAGTAACATGAAAATTTCTACAACCATATTTTCCTCTCTCATAATAACTTTCAGTAGCATCATGAGCAAACTCAACAATATAACTATTAAATGAAACATTCTTATCATGAGTCTCATGCATAAAATTATTACTACTCCCAACATAAGCATAATCAATTTTATTAATTATAGTGGGAGCAAATTCAACAAAGTAGCTATCATTATTATTCTCATCAAGTGTAGGAGGCATAGTATAATCATAATAAAATTTACTCTCCATAGTAGGTGGCACCAAAAGACCACTATCATTATAATCATCATATATGGGAGGCATATCATAATCAACATAAACTTTCTCCTCAATACCCGGAGGGCTAAAGAGATCATTTTCATCAAAACCGACCTCCCCAAGCTTAGAACTTTCTATATCATTAGCAACAATGGTATTCAAAGTGTTCATACTAATATGTTCCATGGGTTTTTAAATTTTCGCATCAAACCATCCATGTCTTAAATCAGGAAATAGAATAAGAAGCTCATTGTTGTCCATTATGCCAAACTAGTGTAAACAAGAAACAAAAAGATGCAATTGCAGGATCTAAAGCAAATAGCTTCGAACACTCACACAATGGCGCCAGAAAAGTACTTTACCTGGGACCGGAGTATGAATGCCTTTTACCTTTCCTCCCCGGCAACGGCGCCAGAAAAGTGCTTGATGTCTACGGGTGCTTCTATTCTTGTAGACAGTGTTGGGCCTCCAAGAGCAGAGGTTTGTAGAACAGCAGCAAGTTTCCCTTAAGTGGATCACCCAAGGTTTATCGAACTCGGGGAGGAAGAGGTCAAAGATATCCCTCTCATGCAACCTCGCAACCACAAAGCAAGAAGTCTCTTGTGTCCCCAACACACCTAATAGGTGCACTAGTTCGGCGAAGAGATAGTGAAATACAGGTGGTACGAATAAATGCGAGCAGTAGCAACGGCACCAGAAAAGTGCTTTGCTGTCCAGGACTGGTGTGTGGTTAATGGTGGTAATATTGCAGGAAGTATAGATGCGATAAAACGATGAAACAAACAGCGATAGCGATATTTAGGAACAAGGCCTAGGGATCATACTTTCACTAGTGGACACTCTCAACATTGATCACATAACAGAATAAATAGATAGATGCTAGACTCTACACCCTCTTGTTGGATGATGAACACCACTAAGCGTGTAGGATTACACGAACCCTCAATGCCGGAGTTAACAAACTCCACAATATTCAATGTTCATATTTAAATAACCTTAGAGTGCATAACAGATCAACATAACCAAACCAAGTACTAACATAGCATGCACACTCGTCACCTTCACACTACGAAAGGAGGCATAGATCACATCAATACCATCATAGCAATAGTTAACTTCATAATCTACAAGAGATCACAATCATAGCCTACGCCAAGTACTACACGATGCACACACTGTCACCATTACACCGTGCGGGAGGAATAAACTACTTTAATAACATCACTAGAGTAGCACGCAGATATATTGTGATACAAAACACATTGCAATCATAAAGAGATATAAATAAGCACTTCACTATGCCATTCATAACGGTGAATAAGTATTACGTGAAATATAGCCTAAGAGACCCACACGGTGCACACACTTGTCACCTTTACACACGTGGGACAAGGAGTCTCCGGAGATCACATAAGTAAAATCCACTTGACTAGCATAATGACATCTAGATTACAAGCATCATCATATGTATCTCAATCATGTAAGGCGGCTCATGAGATTATTGTATTGAAGCACATAGGAGAGAGATTAACCACATAGCTACCAGTACAGCCCCGAGCCTCGATGGAGAACTACTCCCTCCTCATGGGAGACAGCAGCGTTGATGAAAATGGCGGTGGTGTTGATGGAGAAGCCTTCCGGGGGCACTTCCCCGCCCTGGCGGCGTGCCGGAACAGAGACTCCTGTCCCCCAGATCTTGGCTTCGCGATGGCGGCGGCTCTGGAAGGTTTTCTCTGGTTTCGTCGAACGTGATAGGGTTTTCGCGACGGAGACTATATGTAGGCGGAAGGGCAAGGTCGGTGGAGTCCTGGTGGGACCACACACTAGGCCGGCGCGGCCAGGGCTTGGGCCGCGCCGCCCTACTGTGTCCCCACCTCGTGGCCCCACTTCGTTTCCCCTTCGGACTTCTGGAAGCTTCGTGGAAAAATAGGACCCTGGGCGTTGATTTCGTCCAATTCCGAGAATATTTCCTTACTAGGATTTCTGGAACCAAAAACAGCAGAAAACAGGAACTGGCACTTCGGCATCTCGTCAATAGGTTAGTTCCGGAAAACGCATAAATATGACATAAAGTATGCATAAAACATGTAGATATCATCAATAATGTGGCATGGAACATAAGAAATTATCGATACGTCTTGATTCTAGGGAGTTGGCGAGAAGAAGCGAGATCCTTCAGACTCGGGGAGGATGATGACCAAG
>NC_061512.1:76979786-77018670 GCF_022539505.1 Lolium rigidum | reverse complement strand
TACCGGTGCACATCTTTGCTTCGGTCATGGATACCGTTCCAGCGTGTGGAGCACCGGGACCTCTTCACGGAGGTGTCTTCACGGTTGGAGGATACGACAAGAGATATTTTCTCCCAATATGGGTGGTAGCGTGACCTTGTGCTGGACCCTCCTAGCTAGTCTTTGTTTCTGTTCTTTGAACTGTGTTTTTATGTTTGAACACCTTTGTGGTTTTGTAACGAATTTGTGAGCGGCTGTGTGCATCTTAGTTATGCAGAGACCAGGTCTATTGTGCAAGTAATAAAGTACCCATTTTTGAAAAAAGATAAAAGGATTTTCGATGTGCATTTAACTCATGCTCAACATACGGTGTAACGAGAGTTAAGAAGTATCTAAAGGTATAAACGATGCCCCCCATAGGGGGTCTCACAAGGATTTGCGATTCTGGGCCACAGGATGTTGTTAGCTGAAGCATCTCAGCCGTCTATTTTAGGTAAAAAAATTCACTGCCCACTAGATCAAGACATGAAACGGCGAGGTTCTACCCACCTGCCACTGCATGCGGGCCTTCTTCTGGATGGTCCACGCTGTCAGTTGGTTGGGTGGTTTTTGTGTGGGTTGGATCCAGCGAGAGGAGAGAACCCAGCCAATCCCCACGTTGCTGCCCTCCCGTGCCCAGCCCTCCAATCCCCTCCCATCCCCGTTCCTCTCCTCCATAAGCCACCGCCGCTCAGCCGCCGCCGCTCAGCCTCCGCTGGCGCCGCCACCTCGCGCAGCGCCGCCTCCTCCTTCGCATCAGTGCAGTGGCGCTCCGCGTCCTCCTCCTCCTACGCCCAATTTCTCCTCTTCCCGCATCCTCTCCCAACCATGGCGCTGTCGCCATGGACCTCGTCGTTGCCACCACAATCCTCGGCACGGAAGGAGCGTGGGCCACCAAGTGTGTGCGCCGCCGCGCTGGAAGGAGACGCCGCTGCGCTCGTCCTCGTCCCCGGCGACCGGGGCGTCCATCAGCACATAGAGGCACATGGACGAGAGGAGGAGGCCCGCGTCCTTGTCCCCGGGCGACCGGCCCGCTAGGATCCGTTCGTGACGTCGCTCGTCGTCCTCAACCTTGGCGTGCCGAGCCTCCAACGTCTCCATCCATGGCTCTTCTCCATCAAGCACGCGGCTGGAAGACCTCGTGACACCATCCTAGGGCCCCTCTCTTAAGGAATTCGTGCCCCAAGCCCTTGTGCATACTGTAGGTAAAGAGCTATCTCACACTTGCCCAATTCACGTACGAGTATTTTTCCTCTGCTTTAGTCGATGCAGGTCACTTCACCTGCCCTCTATTTCTTGCGGGGAAGAATGGAGATTGAGGACACTAACACATATCGGGAACGTGCCCTCATAGGCATGCTTTGTTTCTTGCTTAGTTCCAGGTTGCTCCTTCATTCTCTATCTCTACTTCATTTTTGTCTTAGAAGTTTGTTAACATTAATTTGATCGTTAATTTATCTTAAAATAACATCCTTCAGTTAATGCATATGATTTACCCCAAATCCTTCAGTTGTATTTATTTAATTGTTCAGCTATATAGCGCTTGATTGATACATATCGTTGCTTATTGCTCTTCTAGATCCATTTTATGTGATAGGATTGGGGATCTTGGAGCACTACACTGGCCGGCAGGGGGGTTGAAGTGCGGACGACGGGGGAGCACATGCGGGTCAGCGGCAGCCGGTAGGGGCAAGGGAAGTGCAGTTTGCACAAACCGTTGGAGAGATTATGGTTGAAGTGAAGGTAATCAATTTAATTTTGTGGGCTGCTCAAATTTACACCAATAGTGTGTGCTGCTCCTTTCCCACTCTATGTTGTCCCGGTGCTCTGTTTATATTGCCTAAAAAACAACTTAGAGTTTATAAGAAATGCACATTTTGCATCTAACTTAATTTAGTGTAAAGATGCAAATGCAGGTTTATGAAAGCATCTGATAGTTTTGCTCGCAGCTCTGAAAATATACCTCATTTAGTCATTTATCTCATTTGTAAGGTAATGATTTAAAGTTCAGATGTCTCATGCTTGGTATTTTATGTGTATAATACAAGTTTGAGATCTGAAGGGGATTGAAAGTGTAGGTTTGCGCAAATCGTTGGCGAGGTCATGGAGTTGGATATTTTTTGTACCACGATGATGGAGCCAATCAGTCCATGTGGCCAATCTATCCCCATGGTTGAGCAGAGCCGCTGATGGACACTTTCACCAGGAGGATGGTTGGATGTAGAGAGTGGTGATGCAGCGCTGCTCTGGACCTCTCCTCCGGCCACGTCGATTCCACCCGATGCAGCATTGACGAAGTTTTTTGTATCTACAATCCACGAAGTTTTCTATATCTACAGGTTATCTCTCTCCCTCGCCCCTCTGTCTCTCTAAGTTCACTAACGGCATCTCCTTCTCTAAATAAATAGAACCTTTCAGCTCAAATGTGAGTTTTTTGGGATGATAGATCCTGTGAGTTCTTGTCCATGGAATTGTGACCTTTTTATTCTTATGTGTAGGCCAAGCATTCTTTATAGCTTCCCATCGCTACAACCCACTGCTTCATCAAAAGGAGGTGTTAGCAGAGAATATGTTCACACAAATGGTTTACTATGTTCTTTGGAATGGAAATGTTTATGGAAGAGAAACCATGGGAATCCAGGTTAATATTCAATTTTAGTCATTTGAACTCCTACTCCATACTTTGCTATTTTACACTGAACTTGTATAATTAGCATATATTTGGAGTTTCTTTGGAATTATATGTCTCACATTACACAATGAACTGCAATGGAGTCTAGAGAAAGATTGCTGTGTTTGATGCATTACATGGTATTTACCATCAGTTTTAAATTTGCTATCTTGAAATTTGAATTATGTTATTTTTCCTTTCTGTTGTCTTCATATGCAGCCTGGTTATTTTACAGTAAAGCAAATGCATCAGAGAGGGCAATGGTTGCTGGTCTGGGAGGACTCTATTTTGTTGGTGTAAATTTTCTGGGAAACTTATTGAAGTAAGAATTATCATTCTTACTTTGAAGTATCATTTTTTTAAATATTACCTACTATATTAGCCTTCATTGTGAAGTCAAATAACAGTGACGTCTGGTGGGCTTATCTCATTGCCGGTGCAGCTATTTTTTGTGCTTCAGGAATAGTTGTGCTTACCTTTCCCTTTTTTATAATGTGTTGGTACCAATCCTTCCATTACTTGTTTTGCAATGCATACAGCTGAAAGAAATCATGAACCCTTCCTCTTTTCTGAAGGAAATTTCGGACTTTTGTATGTCATTCATGTAACTGTCTGATATATGAATATTATTAATGACATGCTGATACCATTATTTAGATGGTTGCTGCTACGCAAGACCAACAGTGGCATCGCAAAGAGGAACAAGGCCAGAGAAGGGAGAGCCCATGAACTGGTTTCGCCAGAACCTTCTCCCAGAAGAAAGCTATTTCCCATGCTTCAGGTATAGCTTTATGTTCGTTTTAACTGAAGATTTAAGTCTAGCAAACTTGAGCTCAACAAAACTTTATATTGTTGCTTTTTACACACACGTAGACATGTTTGGAGAAAAGCCAGGTATAGTCCTGAGCAGTTTCGCTTTAACCCGATAGGCTGAAATTTGTACGAGGTTAGTTATTTACTCATAGTTCCCCATGCATCATAAGATTCGAAAAAAGAGTACCACTTTTGATGGGCTTAACCTACAGCAAGAAGTGCAATTGACAAGTTGATTGGTTTGCATCCATGCCGACTGGAGCGAGGATGTCGTCGCTGGAAATTGCTCCTGGTGCAGAAGATTTCCATGGTGGCATTAGGCAGTTCCCAGACACGTGAGGCATCCCTATGGGTTAGAACATGCAAGGCGTTTCTTTGAATTCTAATAATTGATGTGTTTCTAAAAAGATATAAAGTTCATTGTTGTTTTGTGCTAGATGTATGCTAAAATAATTTTATCTAATGACTTATACTACTTCTGAAAAGAATTATGAAAGTAATAATAGTATTACAAGGTAATTCTTACTGAAGATAGGTGCGCCATTAGTTCCAGTAGTGTTAGTAATTCTGATTACTTCATATGCATGCTACTGTAGTCATGTCTAAAAAAATATTCGACTTTTGGTACTTGTGCAGGTCGACATGACATTTAAGATCTATCATATATGCACAAGGATTTTGATCTAAGATTTACATTATTTACCAAAAGATACCTGAAACTAAAGGAAGGTTAGTTGATTAAAATACATTTAGCATTTCCCTGAAAGAAGAAAAGATTAGACAATTGAAATTATTTCTCTTATAGTACCTCACTAATTTTGCTACCTACTGGAAGATGTCGTTCAGGATGTTCTCCTTGCTCGTGCTTTGCTCCAAGTTTGTTTTTTTGGCGATGCCGAGATACGAAAAGAGACTAATGTTTGTGGGATTCATGGTTATTGGTCTTATCTTCACAGCGCATTGGGATGGATATCCTCGGCCAGAGCAGGGCGTTGGCACTAGCGATATTACTGTCTTTGCACAATGTTACTAACATACTAAGCACACCATGTATAAAATTGTTGGTTCTCTATTCAAATGCGGGTAGACACCAAGGAAAACATGTATCTGCTCTTTCTTGCCAGTTTTAACTTTTAAGCAGCATCTACTTCATGTTATTTCACATTTTCACTGGGCTCATTTGGTGTGTCGTCGTTGTTGGTTATTGATTTGTCAGGTCTGCCTGGAGCAAATTCCGTTCCTATTAATTTCTGTTTATTTATAAAAATCCACTTGACATTTTCTCATGTGGAGTTTATATTTTTCCTATGAATTTAATGTGCTCTGATATGTGCAGATCATAGTAACAATGACAAGCTGGCCAACCATGCCAGTGAGGCCAAACCGACACACCTCGCGGAAGGTGATGTACCATCGATGCATGTGGCGATGTTGCTGTTGTCATTGAGCCTGGCTTCTTTCCACTGATTTGGTGCCATGGCTGCATCCTCTCTGTCTTCATCATGTCGAGAAGCCAAATCGACAAATTTAGAAAGGTCTTAATGTTAGTAATCCCTTCATCTTATATCCAAATTTAGTAAGATCTTAATGTTAGTAATGTCCAGTTATTAATCTCAATAGATCTTCCTTTATCAGTGCTCTTTTATTAAATATTGATTAATTAATAGTTGGTACTACATAAAAGGGATTACCATAGGCTGGGCTATCCTTTTGAATTTATATTAAAAGTATTCTCTTGATCTAAGAATGTTTGGAATCTTGTTGCCCTGGCCATTAAAAGCAATTTATTTTTCTGTTGAAAATTGTTTTCTCTTTTTTCTAATGGAGAAAGTAAATAGCTGAACATGTTTGTCGAGTTGGTACCTTTCCATGTGGTACCTTAACTGGACATAAAGTACCCTTTGGTAGATCAGTTTCAGCCTCTCTCCCGTGATCTCTCCCTCATTCATGGACATCTGTTTTCCCTTATTTGATGAAATCCATCTTTTTGTATAGGTTATTTTTATCCCCTTCTCTTCACGCCCGTAGCAATGCCCACTTTAATTGTGTAGTTGGTGTTCTTTTATTTCTGTACAGTTTCGTTCATTTCCTTCTACATGATTAATAACACTTGATTTGTGATATGCCTGATGGAAAGGTGTAATATTCTTCATATGTTACAACATTATTTTTGTTGCTTCGGTCCAAGGCTTCAAGCTTATGTGTCTGATGGTCAGATCGTCTGATCTGAAGGTACTACACTCTTCATTAAGTTTTTAACATAGTTGGACATAAAGTTGAAATGATCTGCATATTGTCATGCTACTGCCAAATGAGTACCTTTGAATAGGTTAGCCTTTCGAAAACCAATGACGACTTTTTCCATGTCAAATTCTGAAAATGTTCTATTAGCATTACAAGGCTACAAATGCATGTGCTGACATGGTAACATATTCACTGTATGCCTGCATTTTCAGTGATTTTACGTATTCATCATTGCAAAGTAGTGATGGTGGTTGGCGGGAGGTGGCACCGCCACCACACATCGTGCCGGCGCTGGGAGGAGCTCTAGCGGCCGGCAGTAAGGGCTTGCTGTTGAACCGTCGCTGCACGTCATGCCGTTGCTGGGAGTAGCCGCCTGTCTTGCACATCACCGTTATGTTATGTTGGACTGCATGACCTTCTCCGCCTTTTCACTAAGATCTCCAGCCAGAAGCGCAACTTAGCGGAGGTTCTGGAGTGATGGAGGTCTGAGATCTTCGCCTCCGTCGTGCAAGGCAACTAGCGTATGAATACGTTGACCCAAGATGGTGCTCACATATGCAGTATTGCACTCGTCAATGGCGACATCCCAGTTCATGTAAAAGTCAACAACCTCGAGCGCCCATCAGCCGGTACCCTCTAGCCCTAGGTATTTTTTATGTTGCTCAACATAAATACATTTTATCATGTATTTGTTGTATATCACATTGTCAGTTGTTCTACACTACTCTGCCTTTGTTTTTTATGCATGTTTGATGTCGAAATCTAATCGAGTATGGAGCTCTTGGTGGTAAATTGGTCTTCTAGAAAATAATTGATTTCTGGCAATTTTCTCGGTTTCTTCATTTCTTAAGTTTACCCATGAGGCCATGACAGCTAGGCCATAAAAAACAAAAATTTGAGCAATAAATTGTTTGCCTGTTCTGACTAAACTAGATGTGCGACTGAATCATATTCAGGTCTCATGTGCTCAACTTGGATGGCTCTTTTTTTGTTCTTATATATGATTTCCCCCTTTCTATATGCTATCATGTAATTATACGGATATGTGTATGTGTGATCGTGGGAGAAATCTTCAGTTCTTTCATTCAAGAACCATTGGTACATGTGGTTTACCATTTATGTGCATTTTTCTATACATGTACTGTTATTTAATTGAGCTGCATTTTTGGATTATCAGTGCTTAATCTCTGGATATGAACCACATCTTCAAGGCGAAGGCAGTACATTTCATGATTAAGATTAATAGCTTAAAATGCAAAGCCCCATTCAGTTTGAGCGAATAAATAGGCTCCCATATTAAAAATATTGCTTTGGCATCCTACAATATATAATTTTATTCAGGATGTTCTGGAGATGCAATTTTAGAAAATAGTCTTCCGTTTTTATTAGTGGGATAGCTCTGAAAGTTGATCCAACAAAGAGGTTGCGTGATGAGCAACTCTGTTTTGGTCGTATATGCACTTTACACTGAAACAATCAATCTGTTACAAAAAAAAAGGAGGAGACCATTATAATGTACTTGCACTCTCAGCTTCATATGTTCAAGCAGGTTGTTGAACATATCCCTTAATTATCAATTGATGTGTCATGAGCCAGTCCCTTTACATTTTCTGGTTTCTTATCTTTAGTCTTCGCCAATCTATCTAACCTTACTTCCTTTTTTACCGGTCAAGTAAATGCGGTCAAAATATTTATCTATTATTTCAGGGAAAGCCTTCTTGAGGAGGCAGGAGCGATGCCTTATGTCGAGGTTCCTAATGAAATGTATGTATGCCTTTTCCTTCATGCCGCCGTTCTCGAAGAAATTACATGGCGGCGGTAAGTGACCCTGTCTCGACTATAAAACATCACATCTTGTGTGTTTGATACTTTTCTGAAGTTTATTTGTCTGAAGAAAACAACATCTATATTATATAGTATAGAAGCTTATATATGCAACATTTCGGCTTAATCGTTGCCCGCATCTATTTTGTATTTAGTTGCAGATTGGGATGTAGATTTGATTTAGCTATTTATGCACTGGAAAAATAATGAATCCATTTTGGCGTTATTGAGGATAATGTCCAGACCCAGTTATGTTTTTTTTTTTGTGAAAAAGGAAATACCCACTGTAGGTATTACAAAGCATTAGGTGTATGCCCTTTATGAAAGCAAAAAAAAAGACTATCCGAGTTGGTAATGGTTCAAAATTTTAAAACTCACTACTTCACGAAAGCGAAAGGGAAATATACAAAGTCCTAACCAGTGGCCTGATAAATATATTACGGGGTTACGCTATTACAAGAGATCTGAATAGGGGAGTAGAGGCTTATCCCTAATTGTGCATACAAAAAAGGCGTCAATCAGTATGGGAAACCTGAAAATATGAAGTAATAAAGGCATAAGTTGTGTTGATTCAAAAAGGGTATGTCTCATTCTGAGAAATAGAAAACTATTGTGGTTTATTGGTTCACTATATCCTTCTACTCTTATTTAGATTCATTAGCATTTTTCCTCATTGAAAAATACATTGAATATGCTTGCCACTTTCATAACATGTTATTTACAGTGGTACGTGGCTCCTTAGTGGTAACGGGTATATAATGCTTTCTGACACAGTTAGCAGACTACTGTATCTACCTAAATTCGCCTTACAACTCAAGAAGGTTAGAGATTGAGCGTCGGAGAACAATATAAGAAATATGTTACTTTCCCAATTAGAAAGGGTGTGCTAGAAGAATACATGCATCTACTAGCCATATTTTCTCGAGACTTTTGTATATGTAACAATTATATGTATGTATAGCAGTGTGCTTTGCTCGAGCTGAAGACTACCACTGATGTGTATTTCCCTGTGCTCTCCAATATGTAACTTTTATGTATGTAGGAGCAATGTGTGTTACTCTTACTAAGACTATCATCGGTATGTGTTCCCCAGTGATGCATTTTTTATATTTCAAAAAGAAATCTCAAAGATTCACATCTGATTAAATAATTGGTTAATCCGTTGTTGATTACATAGCAGGGATTTTGTATTAGATGCCATATCATGTCAGGTAGTTTCGTGTGCTTTATCCAAATTTCATTCTAGCAACACCGTTTTGTAAAATCTAAGGAATGTTGTATCATGTTGGTAGTTAAATTTTACCACTGTTATACAAAATGAATATCAACATGAACTAAACGGGGTCGTGCGCCAAGGCGCACATCTAAATCTAGTACAAGGAATAGGCTGTATCGAACCCCTATGTAAACTGCAAACACACGCGATCAATTTGCTTCGAGATAAACGAATAGAGGAGGTAAGACATCAGAGGCAAGTTGCGGCATGCACCACAAAAGAGCCTCATGCATGTATGCTCCGTCTAGTTTGTGTGATGCCCAAGTGATGTCCATGAAGACTGTAGAGCTTCGTTGCAGGGACAAGTCAAGCGTAAAGTCAAGATAAATAAGAAATAGACAAGTGGCACCATAAAGCAGCACAGTTCATGCCGCCCAAAAGCGCAATTGGCTGCATCGATAACTAAAAGAACCAAAATATCTGAGCACCTTTCTTCCTTTTCTATATTTTGTACTTTTAGAACCCTTTATATACAGATGCAACCAGCTGCATACCTGGCAACAAGCAGTCTGCACCTACTAGAGAGCAAACTAGCAAGCATAGCTAGATCAGCACCCACTAGAGAGTGTGAGAGACATACGCAAGAATGGGTCAGTCCGCCTCTATTCGGCAGGGAGAGACAGAGTATGTTCGTCTATTAGCCAGAGTCGATGGCCGAAGCAGGTGATCCCTTAAGACTTAAAAGAGATTTTTTGAACGCAAGAAAAAGAATTTTGACGGGTATTTACTAAGGAGCTTGGTTTATGTATCCAAATCGGCTTTGTATCGATAGTTGTTGCTGATGGCAAATTGCTACTGCTTGTGCTGGTGCTTGTGATTAATTAAGTGTGTAAAGAAATCGATTAAAAACTCAGCTTCTTCATTTCTTCAAGTTCAGTGGGTGTAATCACTAGGAATCGTGAACTATATGGTGACATTTTTTTTTTGTTTCCAACATGCAGGAACCAGCAGTTTGGCAAGTCAACCAAAGCCAAAAAAAAAGAGCTCTTTTACGGTGATTGGCACGGAACTTTGGTTCCGTCTAATCGAATTTTGGTTCCGTCTAATGTAATTTTCGTGACCGTTGATTAAATCTGTGATAAATTTTCTGTAAGTTTTATAATGATATGACAATTCGGAACGGACGTTTTAATCAGTGATCCAAATAAAAAAATCTGAATCAGATCGGACTGTAACATTACATCTTGATAGATAGAAAACGCTGAAAAAACTCCCATGAGCGCAGCCGCCGCCCCGCCGACGCCGCCGCCACGCAGCCGCCCCCTGCAGCCGCCGCCCCGCAGCCTACGCTGCCGCCACGCAGCCGCCGCCCCTCCCCCCGTCGCGTGTCACCGCTCGTCGGTCTGTCGGCCCGTCGCGGGGACTCAGCACGAGGGCGCGCCTCGAAGCTGCAGCAGGTGTCAGCCGCCGCGGCGTTTGGCGTCGCGATCCACAAGGTCCCCGTCCACGACCGGGAGCGCGGGGTCGTCCACGAGTTCGTCGTGCCCCAGGTATGCGTGTGTACCTCTGGTGCGCGTGTCCGTTACTCTCGCTTGAGGTGGTGCTGGTCTGATTGGTGTCAATGGTGTAGCCACGGCCGCGTGCAGGACCAGTACATTCGGCATACCACGGACAGAACAACTGAATTAAGCAAGATGATGCATGCTGGTATTCCGTTTTGCTGTTGTTGAATTGACACAAGTAGTTGCTGCATTTCAGAATTCAGTTATAACTTAACCTTGAAATTCGCACTCCGCCGTGAGGCGCCGCCCGTCGGCCCATCGCGGGGACTCACGGCCCCGACCTCTCCGTCGCCGCCGCGAGTCGCCGCCCGTCGGCCTGCCTGCCTTCAGGTATGAAGCACTTTACTAAAGAAAGCAAATCCCATCAAGAAAACTACACGCTGCATCCTCATACTACTTTACATGGTTAAAATTTTCAAGCACATGTCACTTCACTCAGAATTGCGACATCAAGCACATGTCACTTCACTCAGAATTGCTGAACTTTTGTGTTTTCAGCACTGCATGAGCTCACTGTCAATAGGCGTCGCATGGCCATGCAAAAGTGAAGAGCTTATACTATATTATCACAATTCATTATGATCTGGTAGTCTATATATAGTTGGGACCTAAGCATGAATCATTGATCTACAATCCCATATTATGCTTCTGGTGTTGGTTAAAACTACTTCTATAATTATCCAGAACCTAACTTATTGTGTGATACATAGGTGGCAGATCAATGTCAACTAGCTTGGTGAGCTCTGCATCAGCGTCAATGTTCTCAACAGTGGCTACTTTCTTCGCTGTGCGTTCACAACGATCCATCGTAGCAGCCTTTTATGGGCGAAGTGGTGCAAGCGCTGAAGCTGATTTACAACGATGCAGAGGAGGCTGGCGGTGATTCACGGCCACAGGAAATCATCGTGTGACCTAGACGATGACTGACAAGGGGGCTTCGTCTTTGACGGTGACAATGGTAGCTGGTGGCATAGCGGGGCTTCCGGGCGTCTAGACAACCAGAACAACTCACCATTTATAAACATGGAGTACAGCTCTGGCAGAATAGAAACAAGGCAGGAGCGTGATGACCCTTATTCGACAGAGTCCCAGTGACCCTCTAGTTAGGCTGATGTTGTCATCTGCCTTGAGCTGCATCCTGTCCCAGAATAGTCAGGACACTGAAATTTGGATGAAATCTGAATCTTTCAGGTGTAGACTTGAGTGGACTGCTTTGGTGTTGTAACAGATATATGAATGTCATTCTGTTTTAGCCCAGTGTCTTGCAGTTGTACAGGTTGCTCTGCATATTCTGCCATTGCTTCTGACAAAATGAAAATGATGAGTTGCTTCTCCCATTGCCATTAAGTTAAGACTTTGCAAGTCAGCTCCTACACAACTTGGAACATGTAAAACTCATCGTAAGCTTTGTCAGAGTTACAAATATATTATTTGTGTTCAACTGCTTATATTATTGGTATCGTTCCATATTCACACTGCATTTTTATAAAACTTAAACCGTAGCTTGCGGTTGATCTCTCAAACTTGCTAGTTGTTAAATCACTGTCAGCTCATGCTATAACTTGTAATGAACTTACAAAAAATGGCATGGTATCTTGTATTGGAACAACTTCCAAGGTCAGACACCCTCTGTTTTGCCCCAAAAGAGTACTATGGAACAAACAGACTGAGCAGAAACCTGATCGTGTAAGTTGTAATTCTACAGCTGCCACTCCATACAGTTGTCGAAGTCAAGGCTGCTCGCGCAGTTAAGCAGCGCTGCTCATACCGGCATATGTAGTTCAGGCCAACGAGCAGCTCGCAGATCACAAGCATCCGTCTTCTCCCGATTGGCAAAGTACAACGTCTGCAGCAACAGCACATTCCCGTGGGAGCAGCACATTACCGGCATATGTTGGCGTAATGTAGCGCAAGCACCGAGCCGCCGATCGCCGATGGCAAGGCCGAAATGCAGCCGTTTCTTCTTGGTCGCCGGCTGTGGCGTGGACTTGCCGCTGAATGGCACGAGCATCCCTGGCCTGATGGTTCTGATGAAGCTAGCGTCTGCCGAAAAGTCGTCCTCAAACCCGCTGTCCTTCCACGACGGCGAGCTGCTCAGGCTCAGGTACTCCACGAGCATGTTCCCTCGGCAATTCGACGGCCGGAGGTTCGCCGGAGGCGGCGCGTCGACAAGATTGACCTTCCTCGCCTAGCACTGGTGGCCGACAGCCACCCACTGCCGCCTCGCTCCCCCCCTCACCGGGCTCAACCAACGTCCCCGCCGTCGTACAGAGCAGCTACAGCTTGTGGTCGGCGGCGTCGCCCTCCCGCCGGCCAGGATGGGCCACGAGCGCAAAGGCAGCAAACATACAAAATCGTTCCAGAAAAGGCACTCCTTTTCTTCAGGAAAGCAATTTGAAGGCCTGAGACTCACCGGAGGCGGCGCGTCGACAAGATTGACCTTCCTCACCTAGCACCGGTGGCCGACAGCCACCCACGGCCGCCTCCGCTCCTCCCCTCCGTTGCCCCCAGGAGAGATATGCACAATTGATGGTAGCTTTAAGATGTGTGCTCGTATGCCTAATTAATTGTTTCTTTAAGATTTGTGTAGTCTCATTGACCGCTGAAAAGGACGTTCGTTTTTCATAATGTTCGCAAAATATATTTGAGGTTCCAGTCCAACAAATTTTGGTTCCGGTCCTACATTTTTGGTTCCGTCAGTTTGGTTCCGTCTATTTACCATCGTCGGATCGGGGTGGATTGACGGTTATTAAAAATACCAACCACTCTAAAACTTGTAAAAAATAAATACTACAAAAGATCAACCAAGGACGATCTTGTTCTGAGGGCAACGCTGGAAGCTATCACAAGAATGGGATAAATCTGCAAATCTAAAGCAAAAATATGTCATATTTTCTCCCTTGGTATTGTCGGCGTCAATACTGAATCCACAAAGGCTTCAGAAATTAGATCGTGATCTGTATCTTCACATATATATCGATTGAACGCGTGGAGGTATCTTATGAGAATTTCATACATGAGTTATTGCTCAGCAAGGGAACTCTGTATTGCTACTTGTTTCTGTAATATACAAGGGGTTACAGCTTACAGCCCTTATGCCGCATAAAATTGTGTCCGTCTCTCTAGCAGTATAGTTTTCTCGCCTATTAAGGAATTGTGTACTAGGCTACTAGCTAAGAAATGGATTCTAGCTGATCTAGTACTTTCAACGTATAATTTTGCTTGTTGTTCAGGATAGAACTATGCTTTGGACAGTCGTATACGATTCCCTGGTGCCTCCCAAATCTGAGTAAAGACTGCCTTCTCACGCAGATATGCATAGCAGATTAGCAGGGCAGCATTAATCGCTCGCTATACTATATCTAGCTAGGTTAGAGTCGTCAAACAAAGTACGCATATAATGATCAAGGTGATCAATAGAGAGCTACGTACTGCAGTTTCGTGCAGGGTACTGTTGAATGGTGATGACCGATGTGCTTGGTGCTAAGGTGCAAATCCACATGACGATTGAGGACTACCAGCCAAAGAAACTCCAATACTATCTTCATCCTAAAGCTTAAGGCTTATTTTTTTTGAAAAGTCAAACCAAGTAAAGGTTGAACAAATTTTTGGAACAATCTATTAACAAATATAATATTTTGTAGATACGATATGAAAATATATTTTATTATCTATTTAATGATATGTATTTATATTTTGCATGTTAATATTTTTTGGTAAAAGCTTAGTTAAACTTGATATAGTTTGACTTTCTAAAAATAATATTAGCCTTAAGATTTGCGGATAGAGGTAGTACTATTTAGCTTAGCAGAAATAAAGGCAGCCTAGAGCCTAGCACACTATTTTAAATATTGATTTATTTAAATATAGAAGATTCACACGTTTATTTAAATCATGTTTTTTTTGAAACGGAGGCAAAAGCTTTGCCCAATCTATTAATTAAGAAGGAGTTTTACAAGGCCGACGGTCGAGAGTTACACGACATGCGGATTACTCTCCCGGCATCAAAGTACCCAAGCGTTTAGCGCCCGCCAACACCCATAAGCGAGCCTCACTCTTAACCTTATCTAAAACTACTATGAAAGGAGCATTCTTATTACGGATAACTCTAGCATTGCGCTCGCACCAAATCTCCCAAGAGATGAGCAAGGTTAGCGACGCGATGCCTTTGCGTCTTGTGGAGGATCCACCCGCCAACATGAACCACCAATCCGTAATATTGGTACCCTCCCAATTGTTGGGGTGAACATCGTCCAAACCTAACCACTCCTTGACCCGGTTCCAAATGCGTTTGGTGAAGCGGCAATGAACGAAGAGGTGGTCAATAGTTTCTGTTTGCTTGCAAAGAGGGCAAAGGCCGCAATTTAGCCAACCACACTTTTGGAGACGATCCGTCGTCCAAATCCTTTTTTGATACGCTAGCCAAGCAAAGAACTTGACCTTGGGAGGCGCCCAAACCTTCCAAATGTATTTGTTCATGGGGGAAGCAGTAGAGCCAAGAAATTGAATCTCATAAGCGGACTTAGAAGAATATTCGCCGTTGGCCGTAAGCCGCCAAAGAATGTCATCCTCTTGATCAACCTGTAGCTCAATTTGCGAGAGTAGCGAGGAAAGGTCGAAAAATTGGGAGAGATGGTCCAAAGAGAAGGGTAGCGTCAAATCAATCTTGGCAATCCAACTTTGCTCATGCAAGGCTTGCGCAACCTTCCAATTCTTCCTCTTGGAGTAAGCGTACATGAGGGGCGCCACATCAATCGGCTTCCGCCCATTCAACCAAGGGGAATGCCAAAAGGGTGTCTTTTTTCCATTCCCAAGGGTGATGGAAGTAGATGCATAGAAGATATCCATATCGTCGCTAGTGCATGGGTTTCCAAGGCCGACCCAAATTTTGCCCGGGTTCTTCCATTCTAGCCAAGGCCAACGAAGCCGGAGAGCCGTCGCAAACTTGCCCATATGAAGCACTCCAAGGCCACCAAGCTTCTTGGGGCGGCACACGGCCTCCCAATTTACCTTGCACTTTGCCCCGGTCGTAGTTTCTTTGGCGGACCAAAGGAAAGCCCTCTCGATCTTGTTGATGAAGTTTATGGTCTCCGTAGGAATGCTTAGAGGAGTTAGGTGGTAGATGGCTTGTGAGGCAATGACCGACTTGACCAAGGTTGTTCGGCCGGCCGTGGTGACGAACTTTCCGTTCCAAGTGGGAAGCTTTCCGGCGCACTTGTCTTCAAGGTGTTGGAAGTCCACCCTCTTGAGACATTTGATCGAGAGCGGTAAACCAAGGTATCTAAGGGGGAAAGAAGTTTGGGTAGCCGGGATTCCCACAAGGATGTAACAAAAGATCAACATTGTCGCACCTAATAGGGACCACGGAGCTCTTTTGAAAGTTGGTGCAAAGGCCCGTGACTTCACCAAAGGACTCGAGAATCTTTGCAAGGGTTTGGATGTCTTCTTTGATTGGAGCTACAAAAACCGCCGCATCGTCCGCATAGAGCGAAGTCCGCAAAATAGCTCCCCTTCCCCTTATCTTGTGTAGAAGCCCAAGCGAGGTAGCCTTCTCAAGGATTTGCGCAAGAGGGTCGATGGCTGGGAAGAATAGTAGAGGGGAAAGCGGGTCTCCTTGCCGTAGGCCCCGACCATGACTAATGGGAGCGACGGGGACCCCATTGGTTAGAACCCTTGAAGTGGCGGTTGAAAAGAGGGCACCAATCCAATTGCGGAAGCGAGGGGGGAAGTCGCGGTGTTGCAAGAGATCAATGATCTATTCCCAACTCACGGAGTCGAAAGCTTTGCGAATGTCAAGTTTGAAAAGAAGCGCCGTGGTTTTGTTCTTGTGGAGTCGGGTGGCGAGGTTCTTGACGTACAAGAAGTTATCGTGAATGCTCCGTTTCTTGATGAAGGCACTTTGCGTATTTGAGACAAGGTCGTCCATGAAAGGCCCAAGGCGAATGGTGCGCATTTTGGCAATTATCTTGGCCACCCCATGAATCAAGGTAATGGGCCGGTAGTCGCCAACCTCTTCGGCCCCCTCTTTTTTGGGCAAGAGGACAATGTTCGCGGAGTTTAGCCAATGGAATTTCTCGGAGTGCAAGCTCTCGAAGAACAACTAGGCCCGGAAAAACCTCCTGACCCCGTCGCCCCCTCTCGCCCTTCCCTACCCAGTCGACCGTCGCGCCACTCTTGTATCGGTGTGGTTGCTATATTAATATAGTGGATCGAAAGTTTTTTTGAGGAAAGTAAAAGACAGCTGGTCACTCCCATGGTAAATTGGAAAAACTAGCCGGGAAACATGATTTATGGAATCCTTATTTACTTAGCTTTGTACCGATCGATAAGTTGACCAGAGTCATAATAAGGTTCAGTATGGGCCGCTGGATCGAAAGAAACAAATGGTTGGACCATTTCTCTACTGTGTCCAAAAAGCAGAAGGTTCTCAGGAGTCAGGACACGGGAATGACAGAACCCATCACGTACATAGCTTGCCACAGGTGATGAAACCTATGACCCGGATTGGCGCATCGCCGTCGCCCTGCTTTGCTCTCTCCGGCACCACCGCCATGTACGCCCAAATTAATTTGCCTCTTCATATATACTGTATGCATTTTCACCCTCCCCAGAAAGAGAAAATCCTCCTAGCGTGAGAAAAAAATAGGAAGAAGATGAGAATCTCCGGCAGCTCGGCGGTGCTGGTGGCGCTGCTGGCCTTGGCCACCGTGGTCGTCGGTCAGTTCTACGCGCGGCCACTTCCTCGCTTGCAGTTGCAGGTCCACTGTGTGTGTTGACGCTAGCTGGCTTGGTCCGCTATTGCAGGAGGCACGGCGGCGTCAGTTTGCGACGGGGTAAACTGCGGAATGGGCAGCTGCAACGAGCACCTGATCCCGATCCTGAGCGCCTACGTATGCGACTGCTACCCCGGCTGGCGTCGCCTCCTCCCCATCCCGACATCCGCTCCCTGCTACATCCCTGTCTGTAAGCACCTGCACTATGCACTTCTCTTCTTAATTCCTTCAAGTTAAACTCTGATTGATGAATTATTCATTCCTTTGTTTCCTTGTGTAGGCCCCACGGATCTCACCTGCTACATCCCTACCCCGAAGTTCCCACCAATTGGCAGCAATGTAACACTTAACCGTAAACTCTCTCAACTTGCACAACCAAATTCTGATCATTCTTTCTTCACTTGTATGTAGTAATCGCAATGGCTGGCCTGATATTTCTTCTTATATTTTTCCTTCCCAGCCTGCCTATTCATGGACTGTGGCCCGGAAGGCACCTGCGTGGAGGAAAAAGATAAACCATTGAGATGCCAGTGCAAATCAGGCGCCACCAATTCGCTCAACGACCCTTCCCTCCCTTGCATCAAGGGCTGTAAGATCCCCCGCTGGAAAATAGTTCCATGATATACGTACTGAAGAATGATGCGAGTTCAGTTAGATTTAGTTCCCTTCTTCTTCTTTGTTGTTGTTTTGCTTAAGCTCTGCTCGCGCGTGTAGGTGTTATTGGCAAGGACGGCTGCCCGGTTCCGACCCCTCCACCGCCACCGCCGTCGCCACCGTCGTCGTCGCCCTCCATGGCTCCACCTGGTAATGACCGTTCATCTGGTCCACCTGCTCCCTCCAAAACCAAAGGCAATTCATCCCCACTAGGTTCCATGCATCCAACTAATCATTCACCACATATATACACACCCTTTTATAAATTCCACCTCCCTTGGGGTATCTAGAGCACAAATAGAAGTGGAAAAGGACTACGAGCTACCACGCCGTAACTTCGCTTTGCATTGCAGGCTCGGTTCGTTTGGGGAGTCTGCTGCTGCTGGCCTTGCTCGCGGCTCTTCACGTCGTGTGATGACTTGACAACATGATTTCATGCCTGCACGGAGCAAGACTCAGTTTACTGGTACAACGTGAGGGAGGAGCTACGTGCATGACTTATATGATGTGTATACACTTCGTACTAGGAAGGTCGACGCGGTGGCACACCGCATCCGTGGTGAATCTTTTAGAACTAGTTTTTTTTTTTTTTGGAGTGCCTTGTTTGAACCGTTGTTTAAGGGCTGAAGTTTAAACGATTTTTTCCTCAACAAAAAGATTAATGTAACACCTAATTTGGATGCAAACCAAACACGTGAACTTAAAGCAACACTCCACCATTTGAAAAAACAAAGGCCTAACAGGTTAATCAATACATATTGGTTCATCAATCAAACAGACATCTGAAAACTGATAGAGAGAACTATACTATATGGAGTTAGAACTAGAGGAACTGCCAAAGCAATCAACAAGTTGTGATCACCAAAGTATCAAGCTGTTGGGCTGAAGGAACATAAGGTGCTGGCACCATGATTCGGAGAAATAATAATATAGTTCGGGACTGTCCACGGTTCATGCATGATAACGTATCTACAGTTCTATACCATGATGTCGTTGGCGTTGCTGCGGAAACACTTCCTGGTCAGTCCATGCGAGTTTCCACACCCGGCTGTCAAAAACAACAAACTTGGGGTCAGAAAAGCCAGTCGTATGGATACTGGTACAAGGTAATAACATCAGTAACCTCATGGTACACCAGAGCAAGCAAGTCAGCAACCGAAAAACAAATCTCAAATTGGCTTAATTAGTCACGTCGTTGCTACCAGATTTTCTGCGTCTAATCCTAAAATATGGGTGTTACTCGTCCCCTATGGTAGTTAGTCCCTGTATAAGTTGTGTGTGAAGCATACAGCACATCATACGCTCGTACCAATGTAGCGAACAATTTTAGGACATCCTGACCATGAACTCAAAAAAACTTATAAATCCTATTAGACTGATCATATTGGGTAGTATTATATTATAATATCATTCATATGAAAGCTCTGAATGATACTATCTCTATAGTAAGTAGTATCATGAAGTAGTATCATAATATTGTTTTATTTATTAATTTGTGAAATTTTAATGTAAAGTTGTGTATAATTTTTTTTGACATTAACTTTTCTCGTGATGACGCCATCATAAAGTATCCACCTATGTTACTCTAATCTCTTTTCTTCTATTTAATTAACTGACACATCAGTATTTTTATAGGACCAGTCGTGAGGGATACTAACTAAAAAAATACTAGCACTATGACTAGCTTTACACTAGCGAAGATAACCTAGCACACCTCGGTCGAAGATTAATTTAGAGGACACTTGCCGTAGTTTAAGAAATCGCTTTAACTGTTATTTTGGTCAATAAAATATAGAATATATATCACAAAAATTACATCATTGGATATCTTTTTAATACGAATAGAATGGTATAAATTTTGGAGAAATATAATATATATTTTATTGATAAAATTTGTGGTCAAACTTTATCTTAAAACTGCATGCGTGCCTGTTAAAACCGATACGGAGGGAGTATTATTCATGCCGACCACAACCAAATCAAACACAAAGATCCATCGGAGAACACTAGGTTTACCTGACGCGGGAGCAGGGGCCGATCCAGTGCCCCATCCTCGACGCTTTCGCCTTCCGGTTGCGAAACCTTGCAGAGGCGCGTGAGAGGACGGAGTAGCCGTCCCCATGCTGATTTGATACCACTCCGAAACGCCATGGGTGCCGATGCAGAGGCGGAAGAGGAGGATGTGGCCTCGACGGTGCGTGCCGATGCAGAGGCGGAAGAGGAGGAGGTGGCCTGGACGACGGTGCGTGGCGATGCGTGCCGGCGCTTGCACGAGTGGTCCTCGCAGCTACAGATCAACCCCATCCTCTCTAGGTCATCCACCGGCACGATCTGAACGGGCAGCGCTAACGTGGAGATAACATCAATGTCACATCTGTTAAGCTTCATGCACTAGCCACTTGAACCAAAAGTCCGAACTGATGGAAAGGGCTAGGCAATCCACATATACACTTCACAACACCCCCACTCGCGTGTGACGAGAGAAGAGAAAGTCAACACGTGAAAGAAGAAGAGCACACCGAAACAGCGGTGGTTATAGAGGGGGGCAACAGCAATTTTTAGGCTTAATTGCGAAAACCATGTGAAAGCAAGGATTTGAACTGGAGACCTGGGGCTCTCATACCATGTTAAGCTTCATGCACTAGCCACTTGAACCAAAAGTCCGAACTGATGGAAAGGGCTAGGCAATCCACATATACACTTCACAACAACATCTTACGGCGAAAGAATCGTCCAGAAGGTACTCCGACCTCTCGAGCTCTTCTCTGGTGATCAGCCGCTGACCGACGGCGCGCCCTAGCTTGACGGCTCGCGTGAAGCTGACGCAGTGCGGCGTCGACGGCGCTGGCTTGCCATGATGAGGGAGCAGCGTGAACCGGACACTAGCGTTCTCGACGCCAGCCTTGGCGAAGCTGGGGATGGTCATAAGCTCGACGAAGAGCGAGATGCCATCGGCGTCCTCCTCGGACGCCCCGTTGGGGTAATACAGGATGCGCCACGTAGAGCAGTATTTGCCTGCCCCGAATTCGCACGACCTTGCCGCCATGCCATTGTCAAGCAGCAGTGTTGTACGGGAGTAGCCATTGATTTTGAGCAGGTGGTGGACGCTGCCATGCCCTGGCGCGAAGGTGCTCAGGGTCGACGACGAGAAATCATGGACCGACATGGTACCAGTCAGTTGCCACAAGCACAAAAGTAAGAAGAAACGAAGGAAGGGGTGTTTTGGCGCAGGTCCGGCCGGGCAGCCGATGAATTCTGGGTGGCGGCGCCGCGGCGGTCTGAGCGGACGATGTTTACATAGGGAGACCGGTAAACCCTACCTAAGGACACGAGCTGAATTGCGCCCCGTGCGCCACCGAGGATGGAAATTTTCAACGAAACAGCAAAAACAGATGGGATCGATTTTTGACAAATAAAGCCACAACGACCAAATCGATACATATTAACAAGGAGACCTTTTCGGTTAAAAAAAACAAGAAGACCCTTTTACAAAGCACATCAATGATAAATATAAACAAAAACATACACGGAAAACTAAAACTTGCTGCCGAATACCGGAATGAGACCGAAGGGTACCGGAGCTCCACGACTACACCCTCATGAGGGTAACGACACTGCGCGCCATTGTCGTCGAGACCAAGAGGGTCAAGTGTTTTAAACCCGAAGCCCCATGCCGAGAAGTTAACCACAACAACGCCTCCAAGCTAAGGGTTACATCACCCGCAGACATCGCCACCATTGGTGTCAAACCTCTAAGCCATCGCCGGAAAAACCTTCATGCCATGTAGGTATCACAACCCATATCCACTATCCCAGAGCGACTTCCGAGTCCTAACCGCAATCCAGGAGCTGCCTTTGTCGAAGTACCATCAACACTAGGATCTCCCGCCGCCCGCTCCACACCATCCACACGACCAAAGAGCAAGGCCATCACCACTGCCACGTCCCTTCTTATAGAGACACCCACGCAGTCCCATCTTCTGGGGTTGCCGCCCCGGCGTCCATGAGCTGGAGATCGAAATGAAAGACCGCACACTGCATGACTCAGGAATAAAACGAGATAGGCCCACAACATCAAATTCTCATGAGTGGCATCAAATCCTTTAGAAGGACTGAAGGAGATCCATCCTCTACCACCAAGACGTTAGCAGACTCCAAGCATAAGTTAGAGCCTATAAAGACCCGGCAGGCCCAACTAGCCCTTGCCATCGCGCTACATCGTCATGTCCGCAACCACACTTCAACAGGGGGAGGTGCTATACAGCAACCGGTGGGACACACATGCCACGCCACACCCCCTAGGTCGGTGTTTTGGGCCGCCCACGTGCCTTCTCTCTTTTCTTAACTTTTTTTTTTGTTTCCTTTCGTTTTTCTATTATGTTTTTCTTTTCACGTTTTTCAAAAGTTGATTATTTTAAACGTGATTTTTAAAATCTGAACATTTTTTATTTTCTTATAAAATAAAATCTGATGCTTTTTTTTTCAAAAAAACAAATATATTTTAATAAATATTTTCTCAAAATTTGAACAATTATTGATATTGATTTTTTCCAAATTTGTTTTTTGAATTTGAATACTTTCAATATCTGCACTTTTTTGAATATAAAATTTTCGAAATTTGAACATTTCAAAATTCTACACATTTTTGAATTTGAACATTTTTTAAATTTTAACATTTTTTGAATATTATAAACAAACAGAAAAAAGAAACATGACTAAAAAAACCAGCTAAGACCTAAGAGCATCTCCAACAGACGCGCTAAAAGCCCCGCGCGGCAAAAATACCGCCGGTTTGCCGCGCGCGGGTGTTGCCGCGCGCGGGTGTTGCCGCGCTGCTCCAACAGACGCGGGAAAAAGGCGCGCGCGCCAAATATTTTGCCGCCCGCGCGCTTTCACGCTATCCCGCGCGGGAAACTTGCCGCGTGCGCTGCCGCGCGCGCTATATCACGCCACGCGCGAACGCGGCCAACCGCCACTTCCTCCACGCGTCGCTCTCTCTCTCGCCTCTCCTCCATCGCGCAACTCCACCTCCGGCCGCTCCGCCTCCGACCGCGCCGCCTCCGCGAGATGCCTCCGCGCCGCCGCCCCTCCTCCGGCTACCACGGTGTCCGGGCGCGGCCGAGCGGCCGGTTCGACGCGGAAATCCGCTCCGCCAAGGAGCGGATCCGCCTCGGCACGTTCGACACCGCGCACGAGGCGGCGCGGGCGTACGACGCCGTCGCCTGGCGGCTCGGCCGCTCCCGGCGGACGATGAATTTCCACGATGTCTACACGCGGGAGCAAGCGGAGATGCCGGCGCCGCCGCCGCCGATGATCACGCGCGAACGCGCAGGCGCCGGCAGCGGGAGCTCGAGCGGCGCCTCATCATCGCCGAGCGCGACGAGGCGCCGCGCCTCGAATGGGCGCGCCGCTTCCCCGAGGGACGTCGCCGCCACGGAGGCCTTCTACGGCATCCACGCGCAGAAGGAGGAGGAGAAGGCGGCGATGAAAGCGAAGAAAAAGGCGAGCCGCGAGAAGCGCCGCGCCGAATCCGCGGCGATGAAGAAGGTGAGGGCCGAGGCGGCGGCGAACAGGAAGGAGGAAAAGAAGAACGGCGCAGGGCCGTCGACCATCGTCCTCTCCTCCTCCTCCTCCGACTTCCAGTGGACGACGACGTCGACGCCGGTGTCGGACACGACATCGAGCAGCTCCGACTCGACGGTGGAGTCTGACGATCAGTCGGAGGAGTAGATTATTAGTATTTTCATTTAAATGTCGCATTGTATCGCGCACTTTTAAAATATATTCGTATTTTCGATCATATTTGCATAGTTTGTTTGATGAATTTTCAAAAAAAAAGAAACGGTCGGATTAGCAGTTTGTGACGCGCGCGCTGCAAAATAGAGCCTCTGCCGGAGGTGCGTTTTTCGCACACCAACGCGCGCTGCAAAATACAGCCTCTGCCGGAGGCAAATTCGCTATGCCGCGCGCCAGCGGTATACAACGCGCCCAATTGTCGGTATAGCGCGCCGCGATCAACAGAGATGCTCTAACTAGTTCGGGTCGTACCGTGTGCAAGATGTACGACCCATCATATGCGCCAACCTGATCGATGTACAGGAAAATCCCCTATAGGTGCCCCCACCATAGAGCAGCTAGGGTATCACTCAAGTTGTAAAATAATCAATGGGTCAAGCTCCCTTCATGGCCCACATGAACCGCCCTAAGAGCATCTCCAGTCGCGTCCCCCAAAGCAATTTGGGGCGCGCCGGAGTAAAAAACGGTTCCACCGCGTCCCCCAAAACCCAATTTTGTCCGGCGCGCCCCGATACGGTGTCTGGCGCCCCAAGCCCGTCCCCGCCCCACAGGGGACGCATCGGGGATGCCGGACACACCGGAAAGCGAGGCGGGGAGTGTCGGGGCCGACCCGTCAGCGGCACAATAAATTCTAACCTAACCGTCGCCTACCTCGCGATGGAAGTTATTGGCGTGCAGCGACGGTGCAGTTCCCGTAGAGGCGCAGCGACGCGTCTCGTCGCGCCTAGCTCTGCGTGCCGGCGTTAATGAGCGCCACCGCTCCCCCGCCTCCCTCCGGCCTATAAAAAGGGTCGCCTCTCATCGTCCCTCTCACACACAAACCCTAGCGCCTCTCCCCAACCCTAGCCGCCACCATCTCAACGAGAGTCGACGCCATGTCTGGTAGAGGCGGAGGCCGAGCTCGCGGCCGTGGTCGTGGTCGTGGCCGCGGAAGAGCGGCACGCTCGCCGTCACCTGCCACGTCGTCGTCTTCACCGTCGGAGATGGACGTGGAGCCGGGCGTGCTGTTCGAGTACGTCGTCGGCGACGACCGCCCGCGCACGATGCATCTGCGGGAGGCTTCGTGCGGCTACTACCGGTGGATCGTCGACGTGATCTACGACGCGCGCGGCAAGATGTACCTCAACATCGGCTGGGAGAAGTTCGCGCGCCACCACGGCCTCGGAGCCGGCTTCATCCTCCCGTTCTCCTACTCCGGCGACGGGGACATGAGCGTCAAGGTATTCGACGAGAAGCGCCGCCGCCGGGACTACCACGGCGGCCGGCACCGACGAGGAGGACGGCCGATGATGAAGAGTGTTGTTTCTTCGTAGCGAATACGTGCACGGAAGTTTCTGGATGTTCGTCTCATCGGTAGAACCAACAAGGGCACCATCCTCCCGCTGGATTTTCCAGTTTGGGTGACTGGGTGTGCCCTCGAGTGTCTTTCTTAGCAGCGAACAGAGGAAACCTTCGATGCATGGCCTAGTTAGGTTTATTTTTTCTGCTAAATTTTATATTTGTGTCCACCATGGTTCAAACTATGTATTAGTTTGTGGAAAACCATGTTCCAAATTGTGTCTTCCTGTAAACCACGTTCCTAATTATGTATTAGTTTGTGGAAATTAAAATAAAAATGCCTAAAAAAATATTTTTAATGTTTGTGGGCGGCGTTTGGGGGACGCGGCTGGGAAGTGACGTCCCCCAAACACGGCACGAACGAAACACGTCCCCCAAACACTCAATCCGGCGCGGTTTGGGAAACGCTTTGAGGGACGCGACTGGAGATGCTCTAAGGGCATCTCCAACCGGGCGACCCATCCCGCGCCCGCGCGTCCGGATGGGTCGAGCCGGACAAAAAACGGCCCAGCGCGCGGACCCATCCCTAAAACGGATGCCCGCGGCGTCCGGATCGACGCAAACCCGGCCCAAATCTTGGCCGGGTTTGCGTGGCGCGGACGCGAAAGGCTGGTCGCTCGCGTCCGCCCCTTGTCCGCCCCGGCCCGCGTGTCATAGGCATGAACAATATTTTTCATTAAAAAGAACTCATTACATTTTTTTAGCTACTACTTCTACCCTATACGTATGGGGCCGGCGGTCTCGCCGGCGACTCCTCGCCGGCTCGTCGTCGGGGCCGTGGATTTCACTCGACGCGGGCGGCCTTTACGCGTGAGGATTCCACTCCGGCTTACGGGTCGGGTGGCGCGGCCGCGGCGGCGCGGGCGCGGCGGCGGCAGCCGGCGGCTTGGGCGGAGGCCACCATCCTCCTCCTTTCCGTCCGCGCACCTCGGGCGCGCTCGCGCTCCGCCTCCTGCGGCGGAACCATCCGCTTCCCGCATTGCTCCACCTCCTGCAGAGCGGCGCGTTCCACAGCGGTGCGCGCCTCCAGGCGGACGCGGGCGGGTGCCTGGCCCTCGTGGATCTCCTGCCGCCGGCGCATGCGCTCTTGCCGGCCACGCTCCGCCGACGCGCAGCATCCTCCCGGGCGCGCCGCTCGGGCGACGGCATCCGGATGAGGTGACGGGCTGCTCGCATAGCGAGCGGCTCGTTCTTCCGGCCGAGGAGGTCGCCTAGCGGCGGCGGCCGGCCCGCCGAATGCCCTCGTGCTCCTTCGTCACGCGCGTGAGGTCGGCGAGTCGCTCCTCGATGGCGGCGTTGATGTTCGCCGGCGCGAGGTCCTCCTCGTTGACGGGCTCCTCCGCGGCGGCCGCCCCTCCTCCGCGGCCTCGTACCAGCCGTCCGCGGTCTCGTGCCAGCCCTCCGCGGCCGCCTCCACCATCTCCGCGTCACCGGCCTTCTGTGCCGCCGCCTCGGCAGCGACGCGGAGCGCCTCGTCGTCGGCGACCCACCGCGAGTCCGCGCGCTCCTCCTCCACCGTCCGCGGGAACCTGGCCGGGCGGCGAGGAGAGCTTGGCCCATGTGGCCTGCAGGGTGCGCGGCATGGCGACGGAGAAGGCGGGGGGGGGGATGGTGTTGCGGTACGTGTGAGACCGCCGCCGTCTTTATAGCCGGCGGCCTGGCGGGAAGCTTGGGCGGTCGCTCGCGCCAATGGCGTTTGCGCGCGCGGGAACCTTGGTGCGCGCGGGAACTTTCCCGCGCGTTCCACCGCCCACCATGGCTGTCCCGTCGAGGCCTGCCATGGCGCAGCGCCGCGCAAGGAAGACGAACCACGTGGCGTCTGTTTGGGTCGCCGCGTTGGGCGCAGCGTGCGACCCAAACGGACACGCGGACGTGGGGCGCTGTCCGCGTGTCCGGGCGGCGACCCAAACGGCCCAAAACGGACGGCCCAGCGCGTCCGTTTGGGTCGCCCGGTTGGAGATGCCCTAAGAGCCCAAATCAGGCCCCTAGACTCCTGCCCCAGGTGCATCCGCTGCTGACGTTCCAAGTCGCAGGCATCGCCACATTGTTCTAGCTCCAAACAAGCCGAGCTCGAATCCAGGGAGCACCGCCGGTCAGGAGGCCCCGCGACCCGCGCCGCCATCCACGCACGTGAGTACAGGCATGTCCTTCGCCACCAACGCTACACGACGTTTGACCAGCAACCCTTGCCAATGGTGAGAAAGGGGTCTGCGAAATGAGAGGTAATGGCATCTCCAGCGGCGCGACGTAAATCGGTGTCCGCAAGCGTCCGTTTGCGTCGCGCGGCGGACGCGAGAAAGACCGTTTTTGTTCGCGCGTCCGTTTGCGCATGGGTGTGCCTCCAGTGGCCCGACGCATTTCTACGTCGGCATGAAATATGAAGTTTGAAAACAACAAGATGCAAGAGATTGAAGTGATAGTCCTTATTACATCCAAATTTTAAAAAGTCTACATGAAAATAAGATGGTAGTCCTTTAGGCATGGTCTTCATGGCCAGCCAATGTCCACTGATGCTCAATCAGATCGGTCTGCAGCCGTTTGCAGATGTTCTCGTCAGTGATTTCTACATTCATATGCAGATAGTTCTCCCATGATAAAGCCCCAGGAAGTGGCTCTAGCTCACCTTGGAAGTCTCAGTGGTTCTCATTGCGGCCATCAGGACGCTCGTTCTCAACGATCATGTTGTGCATGATCACGCAGCATGTCATCACCTCATGTATGGTCTTCAGCGACCATGTTCTTGCCGGGTGACGGACAATTGCCCACCGAGCTTGGAGCACATCAAATCCGCGCTCCACATCTTTCCTGCAAGCCTCTTGCATCTTGGCAAACCTGCTCGTCTTCTCGGAGCTGGATTACGGACAGTCTTCACCAGTGTGGCCCAGTCAGGCTAGATGCTATCAGCAAGATAATATGGCTTGTCATATTCATTTTCATTGATCTCATAGCTCACCTGGGGAGCTTTGCCTTGCATGAGCCGGTTGAAAACCAGTGATCGGTGCAACACATTGATGTCATTGTTGGAACCGGCCATGCCAAAGAATGAATGCCAAATCCATAAATCTTGATATATGACAGCTTCAAGAATGACAGTCCGTCTCTCCGCATGCTTGCTGTACTGACCTTGTCATTCAAATGGACAGTTCTTCCACTCCTAGTGCATGCAATCTATGCAGCCAATCATTCCTGGGAACCCTCTAAACTTGTTGATAGACAACAATCGCCTTGTATATTCAACAGTTGGTTCCCTACAGTAATACTGTCTGAACACGGCAACCACGGCTCGGCAAAACCGGTACATGGACTCAAGGCAGGTGCTCTCACCCATTCGAAGATACTCATCGAATATATCAGCAGCCATTCCATATGATAGCATGCGAATAGCGGCGGAGCATTTTTGGTAGGAGGTGAAGCCTAGCGTACATGTTGCATCGGGCCTGCATTGGAAGTAGGGGTCGTAGTCTCTGACGCCCCGGAGAATGACCAAGAACAGCTCCCTTGACATCCTGTACCGGCGCCGGAACATTTTTTCCTTGAACAACGGATCGGTGAGGTGGAAGTAGTCCTTGTGGAGCCGGAGCTGTCCCTTCACTCTGTTGCGCGGCAGGTTTTTTGAGCGGCCCTTGATAAAGCCCCGGTGCACCGGCCCCTCATTTGAAGTGAACTCGTGGATCATGGAGGCCGCAGTAGTTGCCAATGTCTAAGTCGACTGATCGAGCTCCTCGTCGGAAGAGGAGTCAACGACCTCGGCGTCGAACTTCTGCAACATCTGCCACATGTCCATCTGCGTGGGTACGAAATGTGGATCAATGGCTGCGATTTGCGCCAAAATAGGTGAAGAAACCTACCGGCGCAATTGACCGAACAGGTCGTGGGCGGCGCAACCGGCAACGTTTGGCCCCAAAACAGCCGGCAGGTACGCGCCGGAGCCCATCCCGAGTACGATCCTGCTCTCCCGCGCGACGACACTGAGGCGGACGGCGAGTACTGCGCCGCTGCAGCGACGGCTGGGGTTGGGATGGTGGCGTCGCACTAGGGCAGCAAAGAAGGGGAAAAGAAGCAAATCAAAACGGTCGATTTCGCTGTCCTTAACTTGCGGGATCGGGTATCGCACAACGTCCTGGTCCAAGTATGCGTCGACGCAAACGGCCCGATCACTTTGCGTCACCCCGTTGGAGCAGGGTCCAAACGCATTTCCGGTCACGACGGACGCTTATCGTCTGTTTGCGTCGCATTGCTGGAGATGCCCTACGGTTCACCTCCAAGGGGACAAATCATCTGTTTGCGTCGCGTTGCTGGAGATGCCCTAAGAGCATCTCCACTCGTCCCCCCGACGAGGCCCCCGAGCGACGTTTTTTCCATCCGGACGGCGAAATTCGGCCCAGTCGCGCCCCCGGTTCCTCGTTTTCGTCCGGATTTGGCCCTTAATCCATCCGGCGAGCCCACGCCACCCCCGGCCCCCGGGCGCGCTCGGGGACTCCGGACGAAAGATTTTGGCGCGAAACGGCGTGTGGACCCGCGTAGTCGGCGGCTGGAAAACCAAATCCCGTGATTTTCCCTCCAATTTGCTTGCATATCCCCATTCCCTCCAATTTGCTTGCATATCACCATTCTCTCCCGCCGAAATCCCCCAATCTCCTCGTCTTCCAGCTCCAGTTCTGGCGGCGTCTTCTCGTCCACCACCACTCTCCTCCTCGTCTTCTCGTCCACCACAATGCCGCCGAAGGCGCCGGCGAGGAAGATGCGGAAGAAGAAGACGAAGCCGCCGGGCATGTCGAACGCCGAGTGGGCGGCGGACGAGAAACGGCGCGACGTGGAAACAAGCGCCAGGGCGGAGAGGGTGAAAGAGCCGCCGCCAAGAGGTCGGCGGAGGCGGCCCAAGACGAACAATTGAGGTTAATCAGCATGGCCTATAGCGGCGGCATGTTCCCGGCCAATGGCCGATGCAACGTACAACAAGTTCCCCGTCTTCCTTCTCGCCTTCGGCGTACTCGCCGTCGCCGACCGCCGTGTTCCAAGAGGGCGCCTACGTCCAACCGTCCAAGCCCACACCGTCGCCGCCCGAGCTTGGCGTCGGCGGCGGCGGCCTGTTCGAGGGCACCTCGCCGGCCTCGCGGCGAGGGCCGCTCGCGTTCGGTGCGATGGCGGCGCCGAACGAAGAGGAGATCCACGAGATGATCACCTCCGGCTCCGCCGCCGCCGCTGCGAGCCCGGGGTTCTTCATGACCGCCGCCGCTGCGTGCCCGGGGTTCTTCACGCAAGAGGAGACCGAGCAGTACAACCCCGACGCTCCGCCGGCTTGCGCGGCGGAAGGGCGCCCTGAGCTCGGCCAGAAGAAGCAGAAAGAGCTCAAACGGACGGACAATCCCGCCGACAGGATGCGGGCGTCGATCGACAAGTGCTTTGGGCCGACTTGAGATCGCACGCCGACGGGAGGAACGACAAGTTCGACGGCGAGTGGCGGGAGATGCTCGCCAACCAAGGCGCCGGATCGCCCCTGCCGAAGACGACGGTGGCGGCGAAGAAGAGGAACACGGACTTGGCGTTCCTCATGGGCGGCGGCGACATGGAAGCGATGGACGAGGAGACGAGGAATTGGTACCGGGGCCACCGCAACGACATCCTCCGAGCCACTACGTCGTCTCCGCCGGCTCCTACCTCGTCTACCTCACCATCTACCTCGTCGACTGCGGGCACAGCCGACGTCCACTGCCCGGCTGCTTCATCGTCGCCCGCCGCGGCCGCTTCGGCCACGGCGTGTGAGGAAACCGGTCCGTCGGACACCGCCGTGCCCGGCCGGGACTGCCGACGAGCTCGTCTCCGTGTAATTTCCCTCCGATCACCGATCCGTGGCCGATCCTTTTGCTCCTTTTGCCGATCAGCTGCCCGTACTTGTAGCGCGGGACGGCGATTTGTTTGAATTTAAACTCTATCCGCCGAACTCCGGGTGGACGACTGGAAATATGGTACTCCCCACGCCTTAATTTCGTCCAATCCGGCGGTAGTTTCGTCCGGATTTCGGCGTGGGGAGCGCCAACGAGTGGGGATGCTCTAAGGTTCACCCCCAAGGGGACAACAGGGGGAAGACGAAGCAGTTTTTCTCACTTTACCAGTCAAGTATTGAGTTGAGATTGATAATTTATGAACTGTAAACTTATGGACTATTCGATTGTCTTTTAAATTGATTTTTTGATTTTGCAGCTACAAAAGTTAATCGATGGATATACGATTATACAAGTCACACGTTACGACTAGGTTGGTACTGCCTGAGAGATCATGCATTCCTAAGAAATATTACAGGACGCAGAAGCAAAGGGCGCAACCAATGAAGGAATCACATTAACAAAAGGCTTTCAGATGTGCAATTAACTCATGTTCAACAATCACATCATTCAGTTCCCATCAAAACATAAAGCCACAAAGTTTACTTGCAGAGCCGTACTGAGCAAACAGCTAAATTACTGGAATTGAAATTAAGCCTTCTATTAAGTGATCCATTTCTTCACGCCTGACTAGCTTCACTTCAGGCCAGCTGGTCTAGGTGGCTTAACGGTACTGCAACAAAATAATATGATACAATTGTTAGAATTGTGGTTTACACAAAAGGAAGTAATTACATGACTAATAACAAAATCTACAACAACGCAGGAAAAGAAAAGTATGTCTCGAAAGAAGTCTCAGTGGCGCATAACTGAAAAGGTTAGAATCTAGTGACAGATAGAAGGGAATGACTGTACATAACATTCAAGTTCAATTTCGAAGCAAACGAAACAGAACAGAGAAACTTGAAGCGACAGACCATTTAGGACAAATGTCCATAATGCCTAGCAGGTCAGTGAAGCAACTCTCGATATTTGCCTAGCATGTCAGCATCTATTGATTCAACTATCAAACAGACATCAAAAAACGGAAAAGACAAAGCATGGAGCAGGAATAGTGTTCCATACCAAAGCATTTAAAAATGTAAGATCACTACCATTTCAAGCTGTTGGTTACAGGATAATAAATATATCCACAGAAACAATATTATGGTTCATGGTTCAGGATAACACCCTATACCTTAATGAAGCCAATGTCCTTGGCGTTGCTGCGGAAGCACTGCCTGCAGCACATCAGCCCGTACTTCCTGATCAGTCCATGCGAGTTGCCACAGACCCGGCTGACAGAAACAACATATTCGGGTCAGCAAATTCAATCATATGTACAATGGTTCAAGACAATTAGCATCAGTAATTGTATGGAACTGCAGAGCAAGCCATTACAAACAAGCAGAACGCAATCTCAAACTGGTTAAATGCACATGGTCTGATGGTCGCAAGAAAGATTTGTTTGTCCTACAACTTAAAACATGAAGCTATAATTTTCTAAGCCTAGTTGTCTGTCCACAAACATGAGAAACAACGCAAGACACTGTAAAAGCTGTGAAGGAGGCAAAGCTGACTAATTAGCAAACGATCTCAGTTGCGAGGGACATAGCAAGCTAGCAGCGAACGTTCTCAGCTGATTAATTAGTACCTAAGCCCATCTAACTCCTGATCGGGAGACATTTGCAGCCAACTACATCGCTAAGAAGAGCTAGGGCAATCGCAAGCAAATCAAACCCGCAGATCGACCCGAACAGTTCGTCCCGCCAGGGATCTCTAGCAGCGTGCACGAGCTAGGAATTTAAGTGGCCGGCGGCGATCGAGGGGACGGTAGAAGTATTACCAGACGCGGGAGCCGGGCCCGTAGTTCTTGGGGTGCGAGTTCCAGACGTTGTCGTGCCCCATCGTCGCCGCGTTCGCCTTCCGCCTTCCGCCGCCGGTGGGGAAACCTTGGTGCGCGTGGGAAGAAGGGAGGAGTAGGTTGGCGGCGCTGCGAGCAGGCGAGCCTTATATAGGGAGACGGCGCGGTAAACCCTAACTAGAACACGGGCCGAACTGGGCCCACTGCGCTACGTAGCCTGAAGCGGGCCGAAAATGACATTCTGTCGGGCCAGCCCATGTTAAGCATCTATGCCTAAGATTTATCTATGCCTCGTGAGAAAGGAAAAAAAAAAGCATCCGCTGGACTCGCCGTGGAATCCATCGTCTCCTGCTCCGCTCCGACTCGCCGACGATGTCCTCCGCCGCTGGAGCCGGAGAGCCCCCGTCTTCATCCCGACACGTTCGTGCTCCTCCCTGCCGTCTCTGCGTTCTTTCTTGCTCCACTGGATACTGATGTGTCCTTGCGGTTGCTCTGGATTGCCTCGTCGTCGCAGGGGAAGGAGAGAGAGGACGGTGCCGGCGACAGCAACCGCAAGGAGGAGAAGGAGGTTGATGTGCTGGAGGGAGGCGAGGATCTGGACCTGTATGGCGCCACGGCGGGGTGGGTGGAGGCGCGGACCAGCTGCCCCCACCTCCCCGCCATGCCCGCCGCCAGCGCCGACGAACTCGCTCGCGTGCCCGCGCCTGACTCTCAGTGCTCCAGGTTTGTCCCATCCTCCTCCTCAATTTTCGTGTCGCGATCCTGGGCCTGCCATGCGAATTGTTAGGGTTCTTTCGTGCGGTTTTATGCGCTCCACGCGTTGGGATTTTCTTTTTCTGTCCATTAATCTCCTGGGTTCATGTTCGGTGTGGCACTACTTGGCTGAAGACCTAGTATCCCAGATTTCAGCTATGGTGAATTATGACGACATAATTTAGTTTGATAGAGCAAAAATAAGGAATTACTACTTGATGACAATGCGATTGTTGGGACTAGGTTGTGACTCGAAAATTGTATGGCAAGTTACATGTACATGGTAGAGATCACTACTTTGCTTAAGCACACCACTAGATCATGTCCAGAACTTTAGCACAGTAAAGTAGACTTTGAAATATTATTGATCAATATAATTGCTGAACTCTAAGAAGTGACAAATTGTGACATTTTTGGATTGCTTGCGGTTCTGTACAGATGCCTGCAAGTGGCAAGGTTTCGTGACAAGAATTTCATACTCTATCCCATAGTGCTTCCAGTAATGTGCTGTGGTACCTGTCGGGTTCACAACTACATGACTTTACAATGCCGACTAGTTGGATTGGCATTTGATCATTGTTGTCAATTGATGTGGCGTGGCGTTACTTGTTTGGATTAACAATCTGTGCATGACTTGCAAGCCCATGAAGAACATTCTTGGACTTTATATATTTTTGTTGGGGCATTAATGCCAGATATGAAAGGGGCTCATTTCCCCAAGTTCAGGATTTGACAAAATTAACTTAATATTTATGGATGAAGGTTTTTTGCGGTTACTAACTAGAAGTTCCACTTCATGATTTCTCCTTCTCGTTATTTGCATTATATCAACATTTGGCTTCATATTTTGGAATTATTCTTGCGTAAAATCATTGATATGTGATTCCGCTGTTCATTTACTATAATTTTAATGTGCAAGCCACTCCCAAGTGCAAGAGATGGTCAGGGTCTGTGGATTTTGATGGTACCGTTTGGTACATTGTACCATATTTTCGCTGAATTGGCTAAAGTTTTTATCTGTAGTTGAAAGTTTGTAACAGCTAGTGAGCTGGTGAATTGATGCAGCATGGCTTACTCCTTACGATGGTCTGTATGAAATGTGAAAAGGCACCTGTCATTGTACCTGAAAATGCTGTTTACGATCTCATGATGCAGCATAACAAACATTGTCTATGCATCTTTCTAGAATCCAGCTTATCTTAAGGTGTAAAGAACTTGTATATTTGTTGGCACGGTAATATCTTGGAGGTGAATTGACCTATTATAAACACAGCGAAACAAATTGCTAAAGTTTTCCAACTAGTGAACCTAGCTTCTGGCACCTGTTGATGATATCCCTGTCTTTTTATTCAATCCAAATGACTCCATATTGTAGAATTTAAGCAAAAAATGATTGTAGAAATTGATGTACTTCATACATCCGTGCCTAAGTTTTCTTATGAGCATTTGGCCATGCAGATGTCATCATCCTTCTGAAAACTGGTTTTGCTTGATTTGCAAAGATGTGCTGTGCAGTCGTTTTATCAACAAACATATGCTGCACCATTTTCAAGAAACAGGCCATTGTCTTGCCCTGAGCTTCAGGTAAATATCTGAACTTCCTTTTGCTTAAATTTCTATTGAACTACAAAGAATTTGCATTGGTGCATTTGAGATAAGGTCAAAGGTAGTCAGTATGTTTGGTTTTAAATCTAACTATCACCTGGTCCAGTATGAAACGGTATTGCCGAACCCTCACTATAACATCACTCATTATTCATCAGGCAGCAGTATTAGTTGGAAGAACATTATGTTTCCTTGTTAGTTGAGTTATTCTTTTTGTTGTATTCAATATGTAAGAGATAAGTTTCCTTGTACCTTCTAGGTTTTTCCCAAGAGATTTGTGATTAGGAGTCCAGTGAAATCATCCCTATAAAGGGATAACATGTATCAATTATCAGTCAGTCAAGAATTACGTATATGCCATCTCAAGTTTATCACCCTAGTTAGTGGTCTAGGTCTGACGTCTCTTCACTCCCATAACGTCTCTCATCTTCAGCATGGAAATTACCACCATATTTACTGGATTTACTCAGAACGTTGTTGAATTCTATCCTTGATCAGGGTTCAAATTCACCATGGTTCGCTCTTGATTTGCTACCTGTGTGAACCCAAAACTAAATCTTTACCATGCTCTCGCTTCTTGGCCATGCTGCTACCTTGTCCTTTCAGCTGTCACCGCTAGAGCGCAGTCGCCATCACCATCACTATCATGTCACCATCAATCTTGTTCTTTAGGAGATGCATGGTAGGGAATATGCAAGGGTGGATGGCATGGTGGGGGCAGCAGCAAGGAGGAAGCACGACGCGCTGGTGTGGGGGGGGGGGGCATGGGGGTAAAGTAGTGGAAGGAGCCAGGTAGAGGTGGCAAGGCAGAGAAGATCGGAAGAGAGGAGACGGGGTGTCAGGATGAGATGCCGAAAAGTAAATGGTACGGGGTTAAATGGACTTAGGAGAGAGGCATTGGCATGCGCCGAGTCGGCATTCTTGACTGGGCTGGCCCAAGTAGCTTCTTATGGTCTCTTTTCTTTTTTCTTTTTGTTGCACTACGAATAGGATTGCTTGTGGCTATCTTGGCATATTATTATTTGATTGCTTTAGCTCAGCATCATGTACCATTTTGCAGTGATCTGTCAGTTTGGTGTTTTGCCTGCGACTCCTACCTGGATGCTCAATCCATTTTAGAACTGCGCCCAGTTTATGAAGTTGCACATCTGTTGAAATTTGGAGAAAGGCCCCCTTTCCGACCACTGGAAGTGCTTGATTTGAGCAGTGGACAAAATGGAGGTTCATCTTCAAGTTCCTAAAGTACTATGTTCTGTCGGGGAATTTTCTTGTCATGATGATATTAGTCTATTGTTTAAGCTGGAACTTGTTAAGCTTCAGCACAAATGTAAGTCAGCTAAGTGGTCCTATGATTTTCCTCGTTACTTTGCTTAGCAAGTGACTACTTCTTAGGTGTGAAGCAAAACGACAAGTGTAAAAGTTTGTTCACCTTTGGAGATGATAAAGGAGTTAAAATTGCCTTGATATTGACATCCAGAAAAGTATTCAACTGCGAATATCTTTTGCTCCAGTGACTGATTTACTTTAGCTTATCCACAAATGACATGGAAGTTTAGGTATGTGGCATTTGACTTTAGATTCTGAGGTAAGAGTTACGCTCAATAGTCTTTATAGTGCATTATTGGTGGCACTATTGCATAGGGATCCTCTGATTGAGAGACACGAAAAAAGCAGCATGCATTGCCGAAGCTAGGGAAATGAACACGGAACGATGCCGCCAGGGCAAGAGTTTGAGGATCTTATTATTGGTAGTTCAAATGTGATCCAGTGCTTTGCTTAAGTACTTATCGACTTAGTGGTTCACATGAGAGGAGATTCATGCATTTTCTATCACTTCAGATACAGGGTATCCACTTCTAGACTTATGTGACCAACTTATCATTTTGTATAAGCAAACAAAGAAATTGGACGCATTTGCAAATAAGCTACTCCTATTGGTGTGAAAGTGGTGTGCTTCTGGGAGATTATATAATGTCACGATAGGTGTCCTTTTGCAACATGATTGAGATAAACTCATTTTTTAAGTTGGTGTGATCCTAATTTTTATTCGTTGGTTGATAGTGATGTCACTTTATGAGTTGCCTAACATTATCAGCCCAATCAGGTGTAAATGAATATATATCTTCTTTTGTTGCCATTTGTGTGTTTAGCAAAGCTGGTGGGCGGCTACGTCAAGTTTGTGATTGCATTTTCCTTAATCGTCCAAGTCCGCATGCTAGTACTTTTTTTATTACAACTGCAGTTAATTTGTACTGCATAGTCCTCCCAAATAGTTGTTAGACAATTTGGATGAACTGAAATACTAATAGGACGCCGCTATCGGTTAATTTACAATCATGTATTAGCTTGTTTTTCATTTGTGGGCATGTTACAAATATGGACACGCACTGTATACGTTTTCTGGTTCTGAAATATGCATAGACAGTTACCCAGTTTAAAGGTTTTGGATTTCTATCCAGAAACACTTATGATTCCAAATTTCCAATTTTGCACCATGCAACAAAACTACTAAATGATAAAGTAATCGGTGGTCAAAACCTTGTACAATAACCAATAACAAAGCATGTTACATAGTAATCGGTGTGATAGGACAAGTGTGCAGTTCGTCATCGTCAAGTATTGCTTTGCTTCAGGCACTCACTAAAATCAAGCAAGTGTTTGGTCAGACGTCCATATCGAGAACCTAGCCAATGCTGCCATTATGCACTGAAGACAGCCACTAACTGGTGAGTATCAACATCAATGGAATCTGATCCTCTTGACTTCCAGTTGAACAGGTACGATGTCCCTATTGGTATATGTAGCCCCATCTGTTTGCAATTTAGATGGCCATTTACCTATGATGGCAATAAATTTGGTTTCATTCTGTATTGTTGTTACCTGTTATCTTGCAATGTAAAAATTTACTATCTATCCCTTTGACTCCATCCAGTGTCTTTATTTGAGATCAGACCGCTCTCAGTCCAGATTTCGCACGGCGGAGAATCTGAACCCACATTCTTAGAATTCCACCATGTTGGGTCATGTTCAGGGTTGACATTGAATCGGTTTCATGTCGCTGAATACGTGTTGAACCAATAATTATGTGTGGAGGAACATACTCAAGTGCCATTCTTAGGCCAAGGGAAAGGTTTTCCATCTTAACTAGTAGCTTTTGAACAGGGCTCTATAGCATTGCATTGTCTTTCTGTAAGCACTCAGAAGCAGCAGATCCAATGCGATGTGATTGCGTCAGGGTGAGGGTCAGAAATTGGTGGCTGTACTGCAATCCTGCACCCATCTGTTGTTTCCTAGTTTGAGCCTTGGAGGCTTTGGGAATTGGGACCACTGGTGACAAGTTTGGAAAAAAGGCAATGTCCCTGGGCCTGCCTACGTGTCAACAGGAGATTCCTTCGCTGTGGGATCTCTGTCGACTAGAGTCTGATCGGCTCGGGTAATGTACCAACACCATATATTGAAAACGCCAACTCAAATTGATCAGTATTCATTTTTCAGGGGTAATCTGGTAATGCTTGTGAAAAGCATGGCAACGTTAGTGAAAATATATGAGAACCCTCTTGCCATCAATTTTGGTGTGTGGTCGAACCAACGAGCGCAAACCGCGCCGGTAGTGCAGGTTGCGGAGGAGGAAGATGGCGGCCGCGGTGAGTGGAATTCACTCATGTTGACCGGCGGACAAGATACCCCCCTCTCTCCCTTTACCCGGCGCAGAGGAGTTAGGGTTTCAGGGATGGGGATCATTAGGGAAGAACCGGTGTCCTTGTAGCAGTGAGGGATGGTTAGCAGGGTTACTAGACCGGAAGCAAAATAACATCTTCGAAAGAAAAGGCCACACGTCACCTCTACGACGCAGTGCCCACATCACGGTTGTGCACCACGAACAACGAGAGAT
>NC_061512.1:76952435-76979686 GCF_022539505.1 Lolium rigidum | reverse complement strand
GTCCCGCCATGGTCGACCGGCTTCTACGCCGGATCCGTCCGGTCCAAACCGGACACCTTGCTTGAGCCAGCCGGGCCACATCCCGTAAGCCCGGAACCATCGCCCGGTTTTCACCCGGTGCCAGACCCGGTTTCAACCAGATGGCCCGGTCCCAGGCCCGGTCGACCGGCCTCCAGACCGGCCGTGTCCGAGTCTGTCTCGACCAGATCTATTCTTGGACAGTTATTTTGTATCTTTTCGACCTGAGGTCGTCCTGAACCCCTATATAAGTGCCCAGGACGCCCCCAAATTAGGCTTAGACCACGTTTAAGATAAACCCTAGTTCATAGTTGTTTGCTACGCAAAACTATTGATACACCACTCTCCAATTCGTTTCGATCTGGAGTTTTATGCTACTGAAAGTTTGTGTGATCTGCTGTTCCATTGGAGATTAGAAGATTGCAATTTACCGCTTCGTGGTCGGCGGCTACATGCGCAAGTGTGTGGAGTTGCGAATATCTTGCAGGGTTGAGAGCTGTTGCATTGGCGACAGGAATCAATCGAGAGACTTCGTCGGTGTCATACAATTTATCTACCTCATATCATCGATTCCTTCATCGCGTGTTCATCACCACCCGTCGCTTACTGAGAAGATCGGGCCACCCCTTATCAACACTTGTGTTGTTCTATTGCTCTTTTCTGAATTACTTCATGGTTGTGATCGATTACTTGTTCTTCTTATGCCGTGCTAGTGTTGTAGTGTTCCGCGGACGGGTTCGAGGAATCTACAACTCATGGAGGGTGTGTCAAGACCAGGTCAGTGGTTACTCCAACAACAGCTACCGAGAGTATGAAACATTGGAGGAGACACAACAAGAGTACCTCACCTTCATGGAAGAGGAGCTCCTGGAAGATCAGGTCATCGACGAGGCAGTGCCATTAGCACAGCTGCCGCCGAAGGAAGTACATACTCTACAAGGAGCACCGCCGGAGGTACGTCCCAGTCGGGTCAACGATTACATCACCGCCTTCCTCATCGTGGTGATCGTGAGGATCTTGTTTTTCTGAGTGGTGTCTGATCGTATGTAACATGCTATGGCATGGTAATCTGACCCTATTTGAATTGTGTTAAGGATATGGAACTGTGATTTGAGCAACCAAACAGCTGATTCTTGTTTTCATGCGTCCCCAAGTTGGGCTGGAAACGGGCAACCAAGCGATGGGGCCTGGCTGCCTTCTCCGGCGCGCAAAAGACCGCACAGGCTACCAAACGACCCGTGTTTCATGGCCCATGACCCGTTCGCGATGCAGAGAGGCTCATCTCACTGCGTCAGTGGTGCAAGAATTACATGCATACTACCAAACACGCCTTATTAGTATAGGGCCCAGGTATATTTCCTTGTCTCAGTTTCCCCATGCACATTCGTAACGGTATCGCAAGTATATGACTTTCACATACTAGGTTTCGCAAAGAAATACTCCCTCCGATTCAAATTAATTGACTCCACTTTGTCTAGATATGGATGTATCTAGTCAACAAACGCATCAAGGACATCCGTATCTAGACAAAGTGAAGTCAATTAATTTAGATTAGAGGGAGTTACATTTTTTGATGGCTGTGTAAAAAAGGACAAGTTTCGGTGATCCAAAATAATTTTCTACGTGACATGTTTTTATCATTTTTTTACATAGGCCGTATAAAATGTCTTTTTGCCCCAAGCTTTTGTGAGTAAACATAGAATGTCCAAAACATTGTACCATTTTAGAATAGAATTGAAATACAAATTTCTTAATAGGTGCATTTAAACCTATAGGCCAAAACATATCCGTTTATTTCTTTCTCTTATTAAATTAGTACTGCAGTACGTAGTACAGTACATGTTTATGAAAAGAAGATGCAAATGCAAAAGTCGCAAGCCAGCTATATTTGCCGTCCGTAATAAATGCAGCTTCCACTTGTTCAGGGATGTGCACTGTCCACTCCTCCACTTGTTTCATTTCTTCCGGTATTCAACGATTTCTGAATTCATGATTAATTCAGGAGTACAATGGGAAGTTCCACAAACTTAGTTATGACTTTATGTAAACTAATAATATTAGATGTCCGTACTCTTTTCTAAAAAAGGTGTCCGTACTTCTTTACACCAGATTTGGACACAGCAGCATGCCAGCATCTACGTCATTTGTCTGGCAGTTGCTGAAATCTATCTCCCCGATATATCCCACTTTTCTAATCTGATGTGGATCACGGGCAATGGACCAAAGGTATGATAAACAGATGCTCCAACCAAGGAGATAAACAAGCGCCCAGAAAATAAGGTAGGCGATCATGTGAGCTTCATCAGGAACCTTTTTCCTCTCACAGCATCTCCAACGAACCTGATGCAAATAGACACGTATAGACCATTTGCCACCGCGTTTGCACCTCAGCTGAGCGGTCCGATACATAGTGACCGGCGTATGCATCCAACGATTTAAATATGCTTCACGAATGTGTCTACGGACGTTGCACGGTCCGCGCGGTTGTCGCACGGGCCCACCTAGCGACCCATATGCTTCGCCTTTCAACGCTGCATAATTGACGGGCGGCGCGTTGCAGCTTTCTGCGCCGCGTTAATTGCTCGCCTCGCCTTCCGCACGCATGTGCTGGTGGGCAGCGTCGCAACGGCTTTAATGTCGCTGTCTCGTCTTCTACAGGCGCGACAGGAGTGGCGGGAGGCGGCTCATCTTCTGCGCCGCCATCAATGGAATCGTGTCCCGCGCACGCCCGACTGCGACCGGCATCGTCCCTACCACACCGCAGCACCCCACCAAAACAAGCCTCGTCGCCTAGCCACCACCTTTGCCATGATGAGCAGCGGCGACGACAGCCAGGCTACTCCACCTCCACCTCAGTCTCCACCTCCCCCAACTGACAACTCCGACACCAAGGAGTTCGACGAGAACGAAGACACCGATGACGACATCATCCACGCGCTGATGAACGCGCAGTTCATGTCTGACACGCAGCGAGAGGCAGAGTAGGAGCGGGTGGCCCACACGACATTCGATGCGGAGCAACAACAGCGCCGGGAGGCGACGGCCGCAGAAGAGGTGAAGGCGGCAGAGCAGAGAGCCATACTTGTGTCCTTCGAGACGTTGAAGAAGGCCAAGGATGACACTCACAAGGCGCTGCAGCAGAGGCTCCTGGAGGACGTGGTGACCCACCGAGCTCTCGCGAGCGTGTAGCAGAGGGAACGGCGAGCCGAGGCGGGGAAGCGGAGCAGGGAGGGAGGCAACGACGGGGGCAGGGTCGTCAAGTGCTTCGAAGGACGACGAGTAGGCCAGGGGCCTAGTCGTTTTCATTTTAGTTATTTTTTTCGTTTATTCCATATGTAAATTATGTTTTTCAATTGAATGAAATAATATACGTCAGGCGCTGGAGACATCCCGAGATGCAAAACGAACGCGCGGTCAAAGTTAACCATTTTCATGTCCGCGGATCGATGCAAATGGGTCAACCGGTTAGTTTTGACGTTCGATTTGCATCGGCGTATTGGAGATGCTCTCATCCATCTGGCGAACCAAATTCCAAAGATTCTGTCCTATCTTGTGCTGCTCGAGTCAACTGGTGGCGAAGGACGAAAATAATCTGTGGTAGGACGATTAAACTCTTAGAAAATAATGCAAACAAGTAATATTAATGAGACATTAATGATATATGATTGTAACTCCATCACTTAGAAAATATAAACATATTTTATTTGATTATAATTAGAACCTACAGACTTACCAAATTGTCATCTGAATGGCAAATTTTTACCTTTCTAAAAAACTATCGATTAAGACTTTTGAATATTTCTCGTTCGATGCAACGGTCTTGATGATTTAATCGTTGGGAAATATATTTCAATTGTTACCATTGCCACCGGTAAAAGCAAAGCCAATTCATTTGGCCGATAATGTCGCCGTAGGAAACATGATGTGTGTTTCAAATTTAAAGAAATCTTTAAAGCCACTAATTCTTCATGTATGAATAACAAATAGGTCAGTGTTATCGTATACAGTGTATAGTAAGGTTCTTGATAAATCTCCATAAGTCAAGCAATCTTATTCATGTTGAACCTAGAAAATGGATCTATACTTTTTATATCTAATTCTTGTTTTCGGTTCGAAGCATTACACAGTGTTCACTAAAACAAGCATAACTTTTTTTTTTATAAAATCTGTTTTTGACGTATGACCAGTCAAACTATTTAGAAAAAACACGTGCATCTAAATATAATCACAAAGTATTAAGGTAGGACGTCTGCCTTGCCGAAGAGCTTCCCCACTGATTCCGCTCTTCCTCCTCTGCTGCATCTAATCTAAGTAGTAATAATCTAAGTAGTAACAAATCTCCTCGAGCACAAATCCCCTCCTTTCTTCTCTCCCAAGTCCCAATCTTTTTTGACCTCAAAATATAAATAATCGGTAACCAAACCTTCTAAACCCCGCAAAAGCATCGGACCGCCACAGAAAAAACCAAACCCGCCGCCGCCGCCGTCGCCGTCGCCGTCGCCATGGCCATCGCCGGAGCTCTCCACGCTGGCAGCCGCATCCTCCTACCCATCCGCAGAAGCCCCAGCTCCAGCGCCCCCTGGTCCCACGTCCGCGCCCACCTCCACTCCAGCAAGCCCTCTTCTGCCCCGCTCCCACCCACGCCGCCGCCGCCGCCGCCTTGTTCCCCCGCTCTGTCCTCGCGCTTCACCCCTGCCTTCGCCCCTACCACCAGGAGGAGCGGATCGATTGGGTCCGGGGTAGTCGCGTGGTACCTCGGCTCGATCGAGGCGCGGCCGGTGCTGACCAAGAGCATCACGGCTGCCGCCATCTTCACCGTCGCCGACCTCACCTCCCAGGTAGAATTGGGTTGCTTTATCACGGTGCTTCCAAAGATCCGAGCTTAGGAAGCGCTATTTATCCTTTTGTGATTAAAGCAAAGTACTGTTACGGTTTAGGAAGTTGCAATCTGCTTTACGCTTGAGGAATTGGATATGCTGCCCCCTTAACGTTCTTATCTAGCAGTATATATAGTTGCGGCCGTGAGAAACCAGGGCGTTGTTCTGTCAGTGTCGCTGAAATGGATGGTCAGTTTCCGTGGTATCGCTTACAGAAATGGGGCTATATTGTCATTATAGCAATACAATGCGGTGAATTTCTAAGACGTGGTACTACATTTTTAGTGTAGCAAATTTCTGGGAATGGTACCAACCGAATAAAATTGTTTGGGAGTTGGTTCGAGTTCTCAACCGCTGAATAATGGGGATGGCAATCCTGTTAGGACTTGGAAATTGGAAAGCTGCGCATTTGGGCGTAAGTGTACGTTTTTGGCAGGTAAACTGCTTTGCAGTATGGACTCTTTTAACTGATTGTGTTTGCCGCTAAACTGGTTCATAGTAGTATGAACTAAGTTGCAATTGACCACTGTAACTCTTGCTTTATTTTGTTTTCTTTTCTAGGAGGAATATCGCTTCTCATATGTTTTCGTTTGTTTTGCCCTTGCCTCTCCAGATGATCACGCTTTCTCCTGAGGAGTCACTCGATCTAACTAGGACCCTCCGCATGGCTAGTTATGGGATGCTGCTCTCAGGACCTAGCCTGCATTTTTGGTTCAACTTTCTCTCAAAAGCAGTCCCCAAGAAGGATCTACTCAACACCTTCAAGAAGATGTTTCTAGGACAAGCAGTTTATGGGCCAATTATTAATTGTGTTTTCTTCTCGTATAATGCAGGACTACAAGGTATCATTCTCATATGCTTCTCTGTAAACATACTTTTATGGGTTCAAGTCTATTATGTAGTGCCGTGTTTGTGTTAATTCACATGTGCACGCACAAACCACCTGTTTTGACTTGATTTTATGTTTACTTCATTTTGAACTTCCTTCGATGCCACTGTCTTGAAAATGTTTCCCTATCAGTTCCAACTATGTTGCTTTATATGCTGATGACAACTACTCTATTTTGATAATTTTTAAAAACAACTACATGCCATGTAACCTGAGTACATGAGAAAACCTCAATGGACACTGGGTATGTAAACTGCACTTTGCGATCCTTAAAACATGGAAAGATCTGTATACCACCTGTTGAGTTTAATTGTAAAATGATGCCACTTCGAGGATTGTTAGGGCTGGGAATTTCATTCTTGTAGTTACAGCTTGCTTTTCTGTTGTTTCATCAAAAATATAAGCTGGAGGTAAAATTTTCAAGTTAGACTTGGATATTTACAGGCAAAAAGATGACAATACAAGATAGGCCAGTCAATTTGAATGCTCCTTGTTTATTTTTTTTCATATAATTATGTTTCCTTAACTCATTGTTCTATGGCTTCCAGCCGTGTCAAATAACTGTATTGATGCTGTTACATGACTGCAGTTTGTCCTTGCTATGGTGTCTATATGTACTATCTTGGTCTTTATTCATACATACTTTGTTTGACTAACAAACAACATAGAAACAAATAAAACCCAAAGGCTGGTAACTTTTTCTCTTGGCAAATTTCTTCACTTACAGTCTGATGTTGATATGTTGAGTTGTAGTATTTCGAGTTTCTATTGGCATCCCAGCTACACATGCAAACACAAAACATCATATATTTACGCTTTTACCAGTTTCCGAGATTCTTGTATGCATATGATTAAATGTCATTCCTAAATAGCTGGCCTTAATTCTTACTTCCTGATCTAGCCATTTAACGTAAGCTCAGGTTGAGTTTATGATCTATGCTTCATGGATGACAATACGACCAATTTTAGGATACATTTTGCATGTAGTAAACATTTCTGCCCATTATGTACTGTAGAGCACGATGGGAGAAGCTATTTTCAGATAAGCGTGCATGCAGTATACCTTCAAACGGAAACTTTTCTTGTGCGACTTTTCTGGCAAGGACACTCATCTGTCCTCTAATTGCTTGTTTGGCATGATTCACAGGTGAGACTATACCAGAGATCATTGCAAGATTAAAGCGGGATATAATTCCAACCATCAAAAGTGGGCTCATATATTGGCCTTTTTGTGACTTCATCACTTTCAAGTTTATCCCTGTTCATTTACAGGTACCGTGACATTCCTGACATATTCATCCTATTTGAGCTGAAAAATTGTTTGACAGCAGTCTAAATTGTTGATTTGTTTTTTCAGCCGCTAGTAAGCAATTCTTTCTCATTTCTTTGGACCATCTACATAACATACATGGCCAGCTTGAAGAAACCAGAAATAGAGGGATCACAAGCTCATAGTAATATCCGAATGACTTCAGTTTGACTGAGTTTTTGCGAGTTATTTCTGGAAGGAATTCTTCATGGGCATCACCTGGAATTATAATGGGGCTGTCAATACCACTACTAGCCCATTTAAGCTCTCAGTATCCAATGAGTAAAACAGAGAAACTGTTTCCTAGGTGTATTTCGTTATCAGTAGGGTAGTATCCACCTGGCTTCTAGTTTGGATGATAGAATGTACTAGGCACTTCTTCTATCATTCCCAAGGCTTTTCATTTTGCACTCAGTTGTCTGTACCCAATCATGCAATTGTTAGGTAAAATTGTGCTTTTCCTTAAGATAAAGTCGACAGGACAATGTTTATGCTTTACGATCTCTACATACAATGCAGCATTTGTTGGTGAATGCTTTTGTACATCTATAACTCTCTTATATACGCAAGGAAGAAAATTACACATTTGATTCCATTTTTCTTCACGTTGGTGTTTTTTTAATGTTTTTTCGTTGTATGTTTTTAGATGTACCTGATGACATTATATTGAGCTTAGTCCTCCAGTTGCAACGAATTAGTCTCTGATGTACACATAATAATGCATATGCTTTTGTGTAGACTTTCATAACACTCAAGCGGCACTTAGCTAAGCAATCAAGCCATTTTCAGACTTAAACATTGGTAGAGCCAAGGAGACTGCATGAGTTGATCATCATGCCTATTGCTCTCATTTTGAAAGCTCAAGTTTACACTGGAGTCTGGAAATTGCTGCCCTGACTCCGATTCAGCGGAAGTTGATGACGACAGGGTTGCTCCTGACTCTGAGTTGAATATCATCTCTTGCTTTGTCTTATCACTCCCAGTTGCTAGTGTCAGCTCCAGGTCGAAGTCTTCGATGAAAGGAGCTTTCTTCTTGTCTGAGTTAACATCGTATTGCTGTTGGTCTGTATCCAACCATGGTTTGGTTTGAGTATCCTTTCTTGCTTGAGCTGGGTTCATCTTAACAACCTGCATATCCTTCATCAGTTGCTTCTGGACCTTATATACGCGGTGGAGTTCGTGAACCTGCTTCGACAAAGAACATATCATTGAGCACTTTCCCCAATCAACAAGATGACACTTTATTTAACCAGATACTGTTGGTCTTGGTTTACCTGTTGTCTGAATGTGTGTTCTTGCCTCAGTATGGCCATCTTCATATGTTTCTTCTCCATGTCTCACCAACCGACACTAAGTATCCGCTTCGCCTGCCTCACCTGTTTCATCAGAGCCTGACAAATTAGTACCGAACGTTCTTCTTGCAACAATAGCAAGATACTGCATACATATTGCAATTATTGGAGCTTTGTTTATGTTCTGATTGCGTGTCTGCTTATTGTGAATTATATCATATCTTTTTCAGCCTGAGATGGTGACACTCGTATAGCTTCTGAATGATTGCATTTCTCTATAGCTCTATAGAAGTTTTCTTGTTCTCACATGGGAGTGTCCAGCTTTGCCATTTTGTCAATTAAGTTGCATTATTAGTTGTGCAGATGAGTATCCTATGCAAGCATAAATGCTGTGGTTGTGTGTGTGATGTAAACCTTACACATTAATCATTTGTCTGTGTGCATGTACACCTGTATGTACACCGGCTTGCAACAAGGACTAACCGGGAGGACAGTAGATCTTCTTTTACAAGCCTTGTAAAAAATGTATTATTTTTATATCGTGGGTTACTCAGAGTTTTAAGGAACAAGGCAGATGACATGCGTGGTGTTCAAATTATAAAGGTAATAGCAACTTTACAGGTTTGTGAAACGATAGGACAAACTAAGATTACATCAGTTGGTGTTGTGATATATTCAGGCAGAATTTAACAAGCATGTTAAGTCGATCTTAAAGTTTCAACTTGCGTGCTTAAATAAGGCTCTTAATGTACTGGAATTGCGATAATATTTAGTTTCTGCTATTTGTGCCATCTCCAAGTAACCAAACTATAACATAACCGATTGAACAGAAACCTATAAATTTACACCCTTAAACTATAGTAATGTCAGAATTGAAGAAAGTATGACAGAATTCTGCATCTGTTTCTCTTGTTCTGTATGCTGGCATGCCATTATGCATCCGGAGAGAAGCTACTGAACAGTACCAACGCAGAAGGCAGCTCTGGAAGGATCAGAGAGCTCTGACAGAACAAGAGGAAGACCAGCTACAGTTTCTTGGCAAACAGAAGCATGACATTGCACTTTCTGAAGGTTGAGCGGCGGCTCCTACCTTTGCACATGGAATGGAATCACAAGAATTGAAGAACAGAAGGAATGAAGAACCATTCAAAGCATCGAGGTTCGCAAACTTTCAAGACAAGAATCATGAGAGACGAACGAACAAGCTAGGAGGAAGGAAATATCGGAGACTTTGTGCTCACCTCTGGCAAGGATTCCTGTTACTGAATTCTTCTGGACAAGGCAAGGTTGTCTGTGGCTATCTCCTTCTCCCACAAGAAGATCTCTCTTGCTAGCTACTTCTAGGCCAAGGTCCAATACTTTTTGGTTGTGTCAAGAAGCAACAGGTTGGCATGTATCAAATCTGGCGAGGCAGGAAGGGGAGGGAGAGGGGATTTAAGATTCTCTCCTGTCATTAGTTCTGCTGTCAAGGTGGGTCCTTGTGGGCGTGCCAAACAAATCCAAGCCACTTCGGCCAATAGAGTTCATGTATGATAAAGGAGGCCTCCCGAAGATGCTCCTATGTAGTGCCAAGAAAAGGATAGGACCAAGATAACAAGCCCCAGCTATTATATTCTCATTTCTTGCAGCACCAATAATCTTATGCCGCCCCCCTCTCTGACGCCACATCACGCAAGATTTCCTTAGACGAATCCTTATGCTTAGGGCGCTGAGTGTGTGAGGATCTTGTTCATGTTATGACAAGTGTGGTTTCTTTAGTCTGAAGTTTATTCCAGTGTTTGTGTTCTCAGTGGGGCTGTGTAGCTTTCGTTGGTTTTAGAATGTTATTTGTGGATCACTACATCAGAAGGATCACCCAACAGACAGCCAGGCATGCCATGTTTAGATCTCATATACTCAGCATGTGCACTGGATTAAGATTGTCATCACCACTTGCCAGAACTCATTTATATAAAATTTTCATTACTGTCATCCAAAGTCAGAACATATACCCTAGCACCACATGAAAGAAAGAGAGTGTATAATAAAGGCGCCCAACTGATTGCAACAACAGAAGGAAATTAAAGCAGTAAAAAAATTCAGACGGTTTTACCAGGCTAACTACTTTCTTACAGCAAAGCGGCAAGTGAAGGGTTTATCAACCTGAACACAGGATCTTTTTTTACAGATCCAGCAATGAATCCTGACCAGATTCAGAATTGAAGTGTGGATCTTGTGTTGGCTCATAGTATGCCGCTCAAGATTGTGCAGTGTGATTGGATAGCGAGTTATGTGGAGTGGTTGGTAACAATAACATGTGCTGGTCCGGTCCCCCTCAGGATATGTGAGGCCTGCAATGCAAGCAAACTGTTCACTCCCGTTCCAAGGATTTTGACAAGTCAGGGCATGAAGATCCAACAAGTGCATGATTAGTTCCAGACACATGGTGTCAGCCCTGTCATTGTACATCTAATTGCTACCGGATGCACGTCCCTGTCACCTCTCCCATAGGATTAGCTGGATTTGTTAGATGTCCGTAGACTTGTCCTCTCGGTTAGTAGAGGGATGATTTGTCGGGCGATTGTTTATGATTAGTGTCTCGACCAAATTTAAGTGGATATTAATTTTTTTGTGTGAAATTTCTTGAACTTTTGAGTATTTGACTCAAGTACTCATTGTCGGATATCTGAATAGTACAAGCTCCAGAGAGCGGTAAGTTTCATACCACATGTAGATTGGATGTAAGAGTGTGTTAGGTTCTGGAATCAAGTGAAATGAGGAACCATTCCAAGCCTAGAGCCAATTCCTATGTTTGGTTGTAGAGCAGAATGAAACCAAGTGGTTTCTTAAAAGGGAATATACCCATAATATCCACAATGCCCTTACCAAGTCGACCAAAAAAAAAAAAGATTGGCAGGTAGTGGGAATCAGGTGCTGCGGCTCTTGGGCGAGCAGGCGTGGGGAACCAAGGGAAGGGCGGCTGCTAGCAGGTGCCACGACACTAGGGAATTAGGCACGGTTTTGAGAAAAAAATTAGTTATGTGCTTAAATCCATGGAATGTTTAGCAACATATGGTGATATGTTTTGTTAATGAAATCCATGAAAGACTGTCATTTTTGTTCATTAGCCATGCAATTGTTTGTTAGTATGTGTATTGTCTTTAAAAAAATATTTATGATACAATGCATGCATTGTAGATGTGCAATATGATGGATAAAAAGAAAGAAATGTAATGAATTGGACTATTTAGATGTTGCTGAAATTTTGATTAGCTTGGTGTCACTGTAGGAAATAAGCTCACCATTCCTATGAAAGACGTAAGATGAACCCAATTCTAGACATTTCATTTCATTTTTTAGGTACCAACTAACACAAAACAGAATCATTTCATTCCATCTTTTTGTCTCAACCGAACACGAGAATGAAACCGTTCCATTATAACTGAATGGAACTATGACATTTCATTCCACTTCATTCCATTACGAACACATCCTAACAGAAGACAATTTAACTGCAATTTTATTTTGAAAATTGCTTACTAATTTTTGCAATATATATCTCTTTTTGGCGAGAGAACAAATATTTTGGTAGCTAGCCAAACAAAATAAACTCGTCACTGTAGCAATGCTATAAAAAATGATATAAACGTAATTGCGGCAGGCCCTCAAAATGGGCACACAACTGATCACGCGTGATGATGTTTTCTTGGATTAGACGGGTCGGAAGAAGACGACACAATTCTCCAAGTAAAACATTTTGTCTGGTCATCTCAACCCTACCCAACGCAACAATCACGTGATTTTGCTTTAGTAAGCGATTTTCTAAGACCGCGTCATGACACAAGATGCCATCTCATGGTCTCGCTCCCTGTGCTCGGCAAAAGAAAACAAAATCTCCAGATCTACCTATCTCCTAGCCAATAATGTTCGATTGCTTGCAAACAGTTGAGATTGCCACATGGATCCACCGATGCACGCATGTGTCTGTGATTGTGTCTTGATCATACTCAATTTTAATGCGCAGCTTAGTCCCTTCTGATCTGATTTTGGAGGGATACAGCTTGCCTCCATGATTGGAAGTTTTTTCTTTTCATACTTGCTCCATTTTAAATTAATGTCACAACTTTTCATCAGATTTGGGATAGATACGAATGTATCTAGACATATTATATCTAGTATGTAGGTTCGATTATTTTGGAAAAAGAATGTGACACTTAACTTGGAGGAAATGAAGTATGTGTAATAAAGGATAGCAAGTTTGTGTGTCAAGTTAAAATGTGTAGTGAAACAGTAGCTAGTTTGTGTCTTTTTACCTGTAATTCTTCTTTCTTTTTTTGGTGGTGTGCATCCGTAAAGCCGCTAGGGCAATGCGTTGTTGCAGAGGCTGGGTGTAATTGGTATCTTTGATATTAATATATGCTCGTTGTCGAAAAAAAATTGTGTGGGATGCGGATTCACAATACTCCGTTGCAAAAACACCAGCTCTTTAGCTCTCCGGCCAGGTTGTTTCAACACTAAGGTCTTGTTTATTTCTCTCCTATTTTCACCTTAGAAAGTTTGGGGGTGAGAGTAGATTTGGTGTTCACCCAATCTCCTACCATCCCCTCAAATACTCTTTCAAAAAAAAAGCCTAGTTTAAGGTCGAGTTTTTAATATATATAGGCAAAAAAGTTGGAATTTATGGGAATATCTCAGAATTATCTCTTCTAAATTGGAAGAAGTAAATGGACTACCAGGGATTTTCCGGGATCTGGGATAATGAAAGAACATTTCCCGCCCTTTTGGGTTTTGTGTGTTTGACGTCAACACGATGTATATTTTTATGTGAGTTGTTGTAGACAGGTACCAGCTATCAAAGATTATGTTGGATCGGTGTTCGCTTTAGCCGTTCCGAAGTTCCGCGGGTTTTACGTGTCCGGCGGAAGTTCCGGCCCCGGCAGGCGGAAGTTCCGCCCTGGTTTTTCAGACCAGACGCTCCCCAGCGCGTTTTGGCCGCTGCTATTTTCTCCCTGACCGGAAGTTCCGGTGATGTTGGCCGGAAGTTCCGGCGGGCGGAACTTCCGCCCAACTTCCGGGCAAGTTCCGGAATTGCGAGTTTGTGGCTCAGTATAGTCCAGTAAGGTTTTCGGGCTATTCCGGAACTTGGCCGGAACTTGGCCGGAACTTCGGTCACCGGAAGTTCCGCCCAAGTTCCGCCCCTTCTATTGCATTGCAGGTTTTTTATCGGGAGCGGAAGTTCCGGAGCAAATGGGCGGTACTTCGGTGGAAGCCGGAACTTCCGGCCAGGATGGCCGGAACTTCCGGTGTTAGTGAATTTCGTCCCCAACGGTCAGATCTGAATGCTCCATCCATATAAATAGCTTCCTTCTCCAAAGGGACAAGTTGCTCAATCATTGCAAGAAAAATCTGCCAAGCTTCACCACCATTAGAGCCACCTCAAGAACACAAGATTTGCAAGATCTCCTTCCTCCCCCAACCAAAGCTCTTGATCTTTGGAGATTCGAAGGAGAAGACACCGATCTACATCCTCACCGAAGCGTTCTTCATTTCCCCTCTCTTGTTTGAGGGATCTCATGCTAGTGTTCCTATTTGGTTCCCTAGTTGATTTGTTGTTGATGTGTTGTTGTTGATTGTTGTATTGTTACAGATTTGGGAGCCTCCAATTTGGTTGTGGATGTGTGCCCCAAGAACTTTGTAAAGGCCCGGTTTCCGCCTCGAGGAAATCCCTTAGTGGAAGTGGGCTAGGCCTTCGTGGCGTTGCTCACGGGAGATCCGAGTGAAGCCTTCGTGGGCTGTTGGTTTGGCTTGCGTAGCAACCACACTCCTCCAAACGTAGACGTACCTTCTTGCAAAGGAAGGGAACTACGGGAATCATCTCTGTGTCATCGCGTGCTTCACTCTCGGTTACCTCTATCCCACTCTATCTCCTATTGCGTAGCTATACCTTGCTTAGTTGATATCCTTGTCATATAGGTAAATTCACTTAGTTGCATATCTAGAGAATTTACCTTTGTGTCAAGCCTAAATTGAAAAAGAACTAAAAATTGGTTAGCACCTATTCACCCCCCCTCTAGGTGCGGCATACGATCCTTTCAATTGGTATCAGAGCCTCGGCTCTTATTTCGGGCTTAACCGCCTAAGAGTATGCCGGACGAGGAGCCTGTAGGATAACGTTGCATAGAAAACAAAAATTTTCCTACCGCGAACACGCAATCCAAGCCAAGATGCAATCTAGAAGACGGTAGCAACGAGGGGTTATCGAGTCTCACCCTTGAAGAGATTCCAAAGCCTACAAGATGAGGCTCTTGTTGCTGCGGTAGATGTTCACTTGCCGCTTGCAAAAGCGCGTAGAAGATCTTGATCACGATCGGTTCCGGCGCCACGAACGGGCAGCACCTCCGTACTCGGTCACACGTTCGGTTGTTGATGAAGACGACGTCCACCTCCCGTTCCAGCGGGCAGCGGAAGTAGTAGCTCCTCTTGAATCCGACAGCACGATGGCGTGGTGTCGGTGGCGGTGGAGAACTCCGGCGGAGCTTCGCTAAAGCATGCGGGAGCTATGGAGGAGAGAGGGGCGGCTAGGGTTTGGGAGGGGGTGGCCGGCCTCAAGGGGGTGCGGCCAACTTGTGGCTTTGGTGTGGCCGGCCCCCTCCCCTATGCCCCTCATTTTATAGGTGGATCCCCAAGAGTTGGTCTCCAAGTCTTCGAATAAGACCCGAACCAAAAACCTTCCATAGGGAGGGGAAACCTAGCCTAGCTAGGACTCCCACCAAGGTGGGAGTTCCACCTCCCATATGGGGGTGGCCGGCCCCCTAAGGGGAGTCCACTTGGGACTCCTCCCCCACTAGGGTTGGCCGGCCATGGAGGTGGAGTCCCATGTGGACTCCACCTTCCTTGGTGGTTTCTTCCGGACTTTTCTAGAACCTTCTAGAACCTTCCATAGAACCTTCCGTGACATTTTATTCACATAAAATGACATCCTATATATGAATCTTATTCTCCGGACCATTCCGGAACTCCTCGTGATGTCCGGGATCTCATCCGGGACTCCGAACAAATATTCGAACTCCATTCCATATTCAAATACTACCATTTCAACATCCAACTTTAAGTGTGTCACCCTACGGTTCGTGAACTATGCGTACATGGTTGAGTACTCACTCCGACCAATAACCAATAGCGGGATCCGGAGATCCATAATGGCTCCCACATATTCAACGATGACTTTAGTGATCGAATGAACCATTCACATACAATACCAATTCCCTTTGTCTCGCGATATTTTACTTGTCCGAGGTTTGATCTTCGGTATCACTCTATACCTTGTTCAACCTCGTCTCCCGACAAGTACTCTTTACTCGTACTCGTGGTATGTGGTCTCTTATGAACTTATTCATATGCTTGCAAGACATTAGACGACATTCCACCGAGAGGGCCCAGAGTATATCTATCCGTCATCGGGATGGACAAATCCCACTTGTTGATCCATATGCCTCAACTCATACTTTCCGGATACTTAATCCCACCTTTATAACCACCCATTTACGCAGTGGCGTTTGGTGTAATCAAAGTACCTTTCCGGTATAAGTGATTTACATGATCTCATGGTCATAAGGACTAGGTAACTATGTATCGAAAGCTTATAGCAAATAACTTAATGACGAGATCTTATGCTACGCTTAATTTGGGTGTATCCATTACATCATTCATACAATGATATAACCTTGTTATTAATAACATCCAATGTTCATGATTATGAAACTAATCATCCATTAATCAACAAGCTAGTTAAGAGGCATACTAGGGACTCTTTGTTGTTTACATATCACACATGTATCAATGTTTCGGTTAATACAATTCTAGCATGGTATATAAACATTTATCATAAACATAAAGATATATAATAACCACTTTTATTATTGCCTCTTGGGCATATCTCCAACAGTCTCCCACTTGCACTAGAGTCAATAATCTAGATTACATTGTAAGGAACCTAACACCCATGGAATTCTGGTGTTGGTCATGCTTTGCCCTAGGGAGAGCTTTAGTCAACGGATCTGCTACATTCAGATCAGTGTGTACTTTGCAAATCTGTACTTCTCCATCTTCGATGTACTCGCGAATCGAGTGGTAACGCAGCTTGATATGCTTTAGCCTCTTGTGTGCATTAGCGATGGCACCCATGTTGTCACAGTATATGACTAGTGGGTCCAATGCACTAGGAACCACACCGAGCTCTACAATGAACCTCTTCATCCATACCGCTTCTGATGAAGCCTCTGAAGCCGCTATGTACTCGATTCCGTTGAAGACTTCGCCACCGTGCACCGCTTCGAGCTTGCCCAGCTTATCTGCAGCACCATTCAATATAAACACGTACCCGGATCGTGACTTAGAGTCATCAGGATCGGTGTTCCAACTTGCATCGGTGTAACTTGTTACAACGAGCTCTTGGTCACCTCCATAACAAAGAAACATATCCTTAGTTCTTTTCAAGTATTTCGGGATATTCTTGACCACTGTCCAGTGCTCCATTCATGGATCACTTTGATATCTGCTAGTCAAACTAACAGCATGCGCTATATCCGGTCTTGTACATAGCATGGCATACATAATAGAGCCTACTGCCGAAGCATAGGGGATCTGACTCATCCTTTCTCTTTCTTCTGCCGTAGTCGGTCCTTGAGTCTTACTCAAGACCTTGCCTGGTAACATAGGTAAAAACCCTTTCTTACTTTCGTCCATTCTAAACTTCTTTAGAATCTTGTCCAGGTATGTACTCTGTGATAGCCCTATTAGGCGTCTTGATCTATCTCTATAAATCTTGATGCCTAATATATACGATGCTTCACCAAGGTCTTTCATTGAAAAACTGTTATTCAAATAACCTTTTACATCTGCTTAATAGTTCTATATCATTCCCAATCAATAATATGTCATCTACATATAATATCGGGAATGCTACGGAGCTCCCACTCACTTTCTTGTAAATACGAGCCTCTCCATGACACTCGTATAAACCCGAAGTCTTTGATCACCTTATCAAAGCGTCGGTTCCAACTTCTTGATGCTTGCTTCGATCCATAGATTGAACGCTGAAGTTTGCATACTTTGTCGACATTTTTAGGATCGATAAAACCTTTGGGTTGTACCATATACAACTCTTCCTCAATGTCTCCATTAAGGAACGCCGTTTTGACATCCATCCGCCAAATCTCATAATCGAAAAATGCAGCTATTGCTAACAAAATCCTCACAGATTTTAGCTTCGCTACAGGTGAGAAAGTCTCATCGTAGTCAACTCCTTGAATTTGTCGGAAACCCTTTGCGACAAGTCGAGCTTTATAGACAGTAATATTACCATCGAGCATCTGTTTTTCTCTTGAAGATCCATTTATTCTCGACAGCCTTTCGGCTATCGGGTAAGTCTACCAAAGTCCATACTTTGTTATCATACATGGATCCCATTTCGGATTTCATGGCTTCTTGCCATTTGTTGGAATCCGGGCTCATCATCGCTTCTTCATACGTCGCAGGGTCCTCATCATTGTTATCCACAATCATGACATTTAGACAAGGATCATACCAACTGGAGTGGCACGTTCCCTTGTCGATCTGCGAGGTTCAGTAGTTTCCTCGTTCGAAGTTTCATGATCATTATCATTAGCTTCCTCTGTTGCCGTTGTAGGCGGTACAGGTACAACTTCCGGTACTGCGCTACTCTGATCAACGAGTATAGATTCATTAATCTCATCGAGTTCTACTTTTCTTCCAGTCACTTCTTTAGTGAGAAATTCTTTCTCAAGAAAGGTTCCATTCTTAGCAACAAAGATTTTGCCTTCGGATCTGTGATAGAAAGTGTACCCTATAGTTTCCTTAGGGTATCCTATGAAGACGCATTTCTCCGCTTTGGGTTCTAGCTTGTCCGGTTGTAACTTTTTTACATAGGCTTCGCAACCCCAAACTTTAACGAACGACTGACTTAGGTTTCTTATTAAACCATAATTCATACGGTGTCGTTTCTACGGATTTTGATGGTGCTCTATTTAAAGTGAATGCGGTCTGTCTCTAATGCATAACTCCAAAATGATAACGGCAAATCAGTAAGAGACATCATAGAACGAACCATATCTAAGAGAGTTCGATTACGACGTTCGGACACACCGTTTCGTTGTGGTGTTCCCGGCGGTGTCAATTGTGAAAGTATTCCGCATTTCTTTAAATGCATGCCAAACTCATAACTCAGATATTCACCTCCACGATCAGATCGTAGAAATTTAATCTTCTTGTTACGTTGATTTTCTACTTCACTTTTGAATTCCTTAAACTTCTCGAAAGTTTCGGATTTATGTTTCATGAAATAGATATACCCATATCTACTCAGATCATCCGTGAAGGTTAGAACATAACGATAACCACCGCGCGATGCTACGCTCATTGGTCCGCATACATCGGTATGTATGATTTCCAATAAGTCGGTAGCTCGCTCCATCATACCGAGAAAATGGAGTCTTAGTCATTTTTCCCATTAGACATGCTTCGCATCTATCAAGTGACTCAAAGTCAAGTGATTCAAGTAATCCATCGGTATGAAGTTTCTTCATGCGCTTCACTCCAATATGACCAAGACGACGATTGCCACATATAAGTAGAATTATCATTCAATTTAATTCGCTTAGCATCAATGTTATGTATATGCGTATCACTACTATCGAGATCTAACAGAAATAAGCCATTCTTTTCAGGTGCTCGACCATAAAAGATATTATTCATAAAAATAGAACAACCATTATTCTCAGACTTGAATGAATAACCGTCTTGCATTAAACAAGATCGAGATATAATGTTCATGCTCAACGCGGGTACAAAATAACAATTATTTAGGCTTAAAACTAATCCCGAAGGTAGATGTAGAGGAAGTGTGCCGACAGCGATCACATCGACTTTGGATCCGTTTCCAACGCGCATCGTCACTTCATCTTTCGGTAGTCTTCGTTTATTCCTTAGTTCCTGTTTCGAGTTACAAATATGAGCAACCGAACCGAGTATCAAATACCCAGGTACTAGAACGAGAACCGGTGAGATAAACATCTATAACATGTATATCGGATATACCTTCTTTCTTCTTCTTGACAAGGCCGCTCTTCGGATCCGCCAAATACTTGGAGCAATTACGCTTCCGAGTGTCCCTTCTCCTTGCGGTAATAGCACTCAGGCATCGGGCTTAGGGCCGTTCTTAGGTTTCATAGGAGGCGTGGCAGCTTTCTTGCCACCCTTCTTGAATTTTCCCTTAGACTTGCCCTGTTTCTTGAAACTGGTGGTCTTGTTGACCATCAACACTTGGTGCTCTTTCTTGATCTCAATCTCAGCAACTTTAAGCATGCCAAAGAGTTCAGGTAACTCCTTGTTCATGTTCTCGCATATTGTAGTTCATCACAAAGTTCTTGTAACTTGGTGGCGGTGATTGAAGGACACGATTAATCCCCGGTCTGTTAGGAATCACTATTCCCAAGTCACCGAGTTTCTTCGCATGCCCGGTCATGGCGAGCATGTGCTCACTAATGGAGCTGCCTTCTTCCATCATACGAGTTGAAGAAATGTTTCGATGCTTCATAGCATTCCACGGCCGCATGAGTTTCAAAAATAGCTTTCAGCTCATTCATCAACTCATGAGGATCGTGGTGCTCAAAACATTTTTGAAGATCGGATTCCAGACTGCACAGGATGGCACACTGAACTTGAGAGTATCGAGTTTTCCGAGTCTCGTAAACAGCTTTTACTTCATCGGTTTCGGTTCTGCAGGAGGGTCACCTAGCGGTGCATCAAGCACATATTGCAGATTTCCGCCAGAGAGGAAGATCCTCACATGACGGAACCAGTCGGTGAAGTTGATACCGTTGCTCTTAAGCTTTTCTTTCTCTAGGAACTGGTTAAAATTGATTGGGGACGCCATCTCTACAACATATATTTGCAATAGTTTAGACTAAGTTTATGACAAATTGAGTTCAAATTTTAATTCAACATAATTAAAAATCTAGGTGAACTCCCACTCAAAACAATATCCCTCGCATTGTCTTAGTGATCACACGAACCAAATCCACCACACCATAGTCCGATCATCACGAGACAAGGTGTAATTTCAATGGCGAACACTCAAAGTGTTCATCATATCAATTATATGATTCATGCTCTACCTTTCGGTATCACGTGTTCCGAGACCATGTCCGTACATGCTAGGCTCGTCAAGGCCACCTTAGTATCCGCATGTGCAAAACTGGCTTGCACCCGTTGTATGCACTTGTTGATTCTATCACACCCGATCATCACGAGATGCTTCGAAATGACAAGTCTTGGCAACGGTGCTACTAAGGATGAACACTTTATTATCTTGAGATTTTAGTGAGGGATCATCTTATAATGCTACCGTCGCGATCTAAGCAAAATAAGATGCATAAAAGGATTAACATCACATGCAGTTCATATGTGATATGATATGGCCCTTTTGTCTTTGCGCCTTTGATCTTCATCTCCAAAGCACGGACATGATCTCCATCATCTTCGGGCATGATCTCCATCATCGTCGGCGTAGCGTCAAGGTCAATGGCGCCGTCTTCATGATTGTCCTCCATGTAGCAACTATTACAACTACCTTGAAATACTACTCAACATGAAATTTAAAGACAACCATAAGGCTCCTGCCGGTTGCCACAATACAATAATGATCATCTCATACATATTCATCATCACATTATGGCCATATCACATCACCAAACCCCGCAAAAACAAGTTAGACGCTCTCTAATTTGGTTTGCATATTTTACGTGGTTTAGGGTTTTCGATATAGATCTAATCTACCTACGAACATGAACCACAACGTTGATACTAATGTTGTCAATAGAAGAGTAAATTGAATCTTTACTATAGTAGGAGAGACAGACACCCGCAAAGCCTCTTGTGCAATACAAGTTGCATGTCGAACGAGGAACAAGTCTCATGAACGCGGTCATGTAAAGTTAGTCCGAGCCGCTTCATCCCACTATGCCATAAAGATGCAAAGTACTGATATCTACATGTTTTATGCACAGTTAGGTTTGAAGTTGTCAGTCCTGATGATATATTTTGGGTTGTGTGTGTGGCCCATGTTGCTATTATGACAGTTAAAGCTTTTGTGGTGGTGCATATCTTGTCTGATAATACTTGTCAGTCCAACTTATTTGTGCTTTTGATGTTTCCTTAATGAGTCGGGTATCACAAAGAAAATGGCGTGTGTTGTGCTGGAATGTGAGGGGTCTTAATGCTGATACTAGACAAAGGGAAGTGCGATCAAAAATTGAGGAGAGTGAGTGTGACATTATTTGCTTACAAGAAACAAAATGTGAGGAGTTTGATTGGCGTCTCCTTAGGAAATTCTGCCCTAAAAAATATGATTCTTTCTCTTATGCACCATCTCAAGGCGCCTCTGGGGGTATTTTGGTGGTATGGAATTCATCAGTGTTTAAAGGTTGCCTAATGCAGTCACAGAGATTTGGTCTCATTATAAATTTCACTTCCATGCATAATAATGAGCAGTGGACATTGGTATGTGTTTATGGTCCATGCAAAGGGGTGGAGCGTGATAATTTTGTTGCTTGGCTTTACAATTTGATAATTCCACCAGGAGAGAATTGGCTAGTCCTTGGGGACTTTAACTTTATCAGATCTCATGAAAATAGAAACAAGCCTGGAGGTGATGTGCATGATATGTTTCTGTTTAATGATATTATTGGTCATTTGGGTTTATTGGAATTGCCAATCAAGGGTAGAGCTTTCACATGGTCAAATATGCAGAAAGACCCATTGCTTGAGCAGTTGGACTGGTTTTTTACAAGTTCACATTGGATTTCTGTGTTTCCCAATACTTTAGTGCTTTCTCTTGCCAAAACGGGGTCAGACCATGTGCCATGTGTAGTGAACATTGATACAGATATCCCCAAAGCCTCCCTGTTTAGGTTTGATAATTACTGGGTTGATCTTCCAGGGTTTAAAGAATGTGTAACAAAGTCTTGGGGTACTGGTTCACATAAAAAATATAGCTCTGCTATAGTGGCAAACAAACTTAAGAAATTAAGAGCTGAGCTGAAAAGGTGGCATGTCAGTTTGTCCAAGCTAAAGGACTTAATTCAGAAGTGCAATAGTGTTATTCTTTTTCTGGATACATTGGAAGAGCAGAGGAGTCTGTATAGAGTGGAATTTAATTTCAGAGCCATTGTGAAATTACATCTGGATGAATTATTGTTGGCTGAGTGTAATTACTGGAAGAAGAGATGCACCATTAGATGGATGAAGCAGGGTGAGGATAATACCAAGTTCTTTCATGCAATGGCCACTGAGAGATATAGGAGGAATTCCATTGCTATATTGCAAGATGAGGAAGGAAATGAGGTGAATGATCATCAGCTAATGGCAGGGATGTTCTATAAGGAATATAAGGCCAGGATGGGGCATTCTGAGCCCATTTTTATGCAGTTTGACCTTGCCAATGTTCTGTCACCTGTTGATGGGCTGGAGGAATTGACTAGGCCATTCACTAAGCAGGAGATGGATGATGTGATTAAATTTATGCCTGTAGACAGGGCTCCTGGACCTGATGGATTTAATGGGCTATTTCTTAAGAAATGTTGGGATGTGGTTAAAGGTGATTTTTATCAGTTGGCAGCTGATTTCTATAATGAGAATATTCAGTTAAGTAATATTAATGGGTCTTATATAACCTTGGTACCTAAGAAGGTTGCTCCTATTAGGGTGAATGATTTCAGGCCAATATCATTGACCAATGTCTGTGTCAAGTTTCTTACCAAGTTAGCTGCCAATAGATTGCAAGATAAAATTCTTTCATGCATTCATAAGAATCAGTATGGTTTTCTTAGGGGAAGAACTATACAGGATTGCTTGGCATGGGCTTTTGAGTATATTTATCTTTGTCAAGCATCAAAAAAGCCTATCATCATTTTGAAGTTAGATTTTGCTAAGGCTTTTGACACAATAGAGCATGAAGCAATGCTGCAAGTCATGGAGCACAAGGGGTTTAATAGTAAATGGTTGAATTGGGCCAAGATTATTTTGACAACTGGTACCTCTTCCATTCTTCTTAATGGTATTCCTGGGAAGCAGTTTCAGTGTAAACGTGGGGTCAGGCAGGGAGACCCAATATCTCCTTTGTTCTACACTTTTGGCTCTGATTTGCTGCAATCAGTGGTTAATGCAATGGTGCTAGAGGGTTCTTTATCTTTACCAATTGTTACAAATGATGAAGATTTTCCTATTATACAGTATGCTGATGATACTTTGTTGATTATGCCAGCAGACAAGTTGCAACTTCAGGCTCTAAAGGAAACTCTCAGGAAGTTCTCCATGTCTACTGGTCTGAATATTAACTTTGATAAGTCACATATGGTTCCTATAAATGTCCCTGAGGAGTTAATGACTGAATTGGCCATTGATTTTGGTTGTCAAGTAGGTGTGATGCCTTTCACTTATCTTGGCCTTCCATTGGGTTCTACGAGACCAACCATTGCTGAGATGTCGCCTCTAGTATGTAGGCTTGAGAGGAAACTTACTTCCAGTTCTTGTTTTCTGTCTCAAGGTGCACGTTTGCAACTCATCAATTCAGCACTTGCATTTTCTGTGTACGTTGCAGTTACCTCTTGGGCTGACAGGACAGCTAGACAGAATTCTTCGACAATGTCTGTGGAGAGACCAAGATGGGGAGCCCAAGCAATCACTAGCAGCATGGGAAATGATTTGCAAGCCTAAGCTCAAGGGTGGTTTGGGTATAGTTAATTTCCAAAAGCAAAATGCAGCATTGCTAATCAAGTTTTTGGACAAGTTTTATAACAAAAAGGATATCCCTTGGGTGCATTTGGTTTGGTTTGCTCATTATCAAGGGAAGGTTCCTCATGAGGAAAATCTATGTGGATCCTTTTGGTGGAGAGATGTGTGTAAAAAAGTGGACAACTTCAGAGGGGTTGCTTATGTCACTCATGGTTCAGGGGAAACTGCATCTTTTTGGCATGATAGTTGGAATTTGGCAGGTTCAAAGCAGTCAATGAGCCAACGATTCCCCAGACTGTTTTCCTATGTGCTGAATGATAGAGCATCTATTGCACATATTTATCAGTTGGAGGATATGATGGAGCTGTTTTATACACCATTATCTACACAAGCTTATCAGGAATTGATTGAGCTGCAGGGTCTGATGCAGGATAATCCTCTGATAGCAGAGAAGGATAGGTGGCAATATTGTTGGGGGGATGCTTACTCTTCCAAAGCTTTCTATGATCAGATCCATGCTCATATTAGGGTGCCTATGGTTTATTCTTGGTTGTGGAAATCTGCATGCATGATGAAATTGAAAGTGTTTGCTTGGTTGCTCTTATCTGATAGATTAAACACTAAAGACTTATTGAAGAGGCGTCACTGGAATGTGACAGAGGATTACACTTGTCACCTATGTCATGCACATGTTTATGAGGATAGAGTGCATCTATTTTTTGAATGCAAGTTTAGTACCAGAGTTTGGAATTATCTGCAGATTGCTTGGAGTAGTGCTGAAGTGGACATGCAAAGAATATTGGCACTTGCTAAAAAGGATTTTGGTTTACCTTTTTTCATGGAGGTTCTTATTACTGCTTGTTGGAACATTTGGTTAATCCGCAATGCAAAGGTCTTTAGGCAAGAGCAGGAGACTTTTGCTAGGTGGAAAAGTCAGTTTGTGCATGATATGACTCTCTTGCAGTACAGAATTAAAGCTAAGCACAAGGACAGGCTGTTATCTTGGATTAGGTCCATGCCTTAGGTCCCTCTTCCTTGGTGTACATAGGCTTTTTGTTCTTTCTTTTTATGTTTTTTGTTCTTTTGAACTAAGTTCTGTCCTTATTCTTTTATTATAAATGAAAATTTGCTGTGGGGCTTTTTGCCTCACAGTTCCGGGTCAAAAAAAAAAAATAAAGATAACAAGAGCATCAACGCCCACAAACCATTGTGTTCTACTCGTGAAACGATCTATGCATAGACACAGCTCTGATACCACTGTAGGATAACGTTGCATAGAAAACAAAAAATTTCCTACCGTGAACACGCAATCCAAGCCAAGATGCAATCTAGAAGACGGTAGCAACGAGGGGTTATCGAGTCTCACCCTTGAAGAGATTCCAAAGCCTACAAGATGAGGCTCTTGTTGCTGCGGTAGACGTTCACTTGCCGCTTGCAAAAGCGTGTAGAAGATCTTGATCACGATCGGTTCCGGCGCCACGAACGGGCAGCACCTCCGTACTCGGTCACACGTTCGGTTGTTGATGAAGACGACGTCCACCTCCCGTTCCAGCGGGCAGCGGAAGTAGTAGCTCCTCTTGAATCCGACAGCACGACGGCGTGGTGTCGGTGGCGGTGGAGAACTCCGGCGGAGCTTCGCTAAAGCACGCGGGAGCTATGGAGGAGAGAGGGGCGGCTAGGGTTTGGGAGGGGTGGCCGGCCTCAAGGGGGTGCGGCCAACTTGTGGCTTTGGTGTGGCCGGCCCCCTCCCCTATGCCCCTCATTATATATGTGGATCCCCAAGAGTTGGTCTCCAAGTCTTCGAATAAGACCCGAACCAAAAACCTTCCATAGGGAGGGGGAAACCTAGCCTAGCTAGGACTCCCACCAAGGTGGGAGTTCCACCTCCCATATGGGGGGTGGCCGGCCCCCTAAGGGGGAGTCCACTTGGGACTCCTCCCCCACTAGGGTTGGCCGGCCATGGAGGTGGAGTCCCATGTGGACTCCACCTTCCTTGGTGGTTTCTTCCGGACTTTTCTAGAACCTTCTAGAACCTTCCATAGAACCTTCCGTGACATTTTATTCACATAAAATGACATCCTATATATGAATCTTATTCTCCGGACCATTCGGAACTCCTCGTGATGTCCGGGATCTCATCCGGGACTCCGAACAAATATTCGAACTCCATTCCATATTCAAATACTACCATTTCAACATCCAACTTTAAGTGTGTCACCCTACGGTTCGTGAACTATGCGTACATGGTTGAGTACTCACTCCGACCAATAACCAATAGCGGGATCTGGAGATCCATAATGGCTCCCACATATTCAACGATGACTTTAGTGATCGAATGAACCATTCACATACAATACCAATTCCCTTTGTCTCGCGATATTTTACTTGTCCGAGGTTTGATCTTCGGTATCACTCTATACCTTGTTCAACCTCGTCTCCGACAAGTACTCTTTACTCGTACCGTGGTATGTGGTCTCTTATGAACTTATTCATATGCTTGCAAGACATTAGACGACATTCCACCGAGAGGGCCCAGAGTATATCTATCCGTCATCGGGATGGACAAATCCCACTTGTTGATCCATATGCCTCAACTCATACTTTCCGGATACTTAATCCCACCTTTATAACCACCCATTTACGCGAGTGGCGTTTGGTGTAATCAAAGTACCTTTCCGGTATAAGTGATTTACATGATCTCATGGTCATAAGGACTAGGTAACTATGTATCGAAAGCTTATAGCAAATAACTTAATGACGAGATCTTATGCTACGCTTAATTTGGGTGTATCCATTACATCATTCATACAATGATATAACCTTGTTATTAATAACATCCAATGTTCATGATTATGAAACTAATCATCCATTAATCAACAAGCTAGTTAAGAGGCATACTAGGGACTCTTTGTTGTTTACATATCACACATGTATCAATGTTTCGGTTAATACAATTATAGCATGGTATATAAACATTTATCATAAACATAAAGATATATAATAACCACTTTTATTATTGCCTCTTGGGCATATCTCCAACAGAGCCCTCGGTAGGGGCCGCCAAGTCGGTCTCCGTG
>NC_061512.1:76841755-76952335 GCF_022539505.1 Lolium rigidum | reverse complement strand
TTTCTTAAAAAGAAAACAAAGTCAATCACCATGTTAATAAGGATGTGATGCTAGATTAGTTTGTGTGAACCATTTGTGTGTTTGGTCTAGTGATGTCCACGGGTGCTTCTATTCTTGTAGACAGTGTTGGGCCTCCAAGAGCAGAGGTTTGTAGAACAGCAGCAAGTTTCCCTTAAGTGGATCACCCAAGGTTTATCGAACTCAGGGAGGAAGAGGTCAAAGATATCCCTCTCATGCAACCACTGCAACCACAAAGCAAGAAGTCTCTTGTGTCCCCAACACACCTAATAGGTGCACTAGTTCGAGCGAAGAGATAGTGAAATACAAGTGGTATGAATGAATATGAGCGGTAGTAACGGCGCCGAGAAAAGTGCTGGCTGGCGTGCGGTTGATGGTAGTAATATTGCGGGAAGTAAAGATGCGATAAAACGGTAAACAAGCGGCGATAGCGATATTTAGGAACAAGGCCTAGGGATCATACTTTCACTAGTGGACACTCTCAACATTGATCACATAACAGAATAAATAGATAGATGCTAGACTCTACACCCTCTTGTTGGATGATGAACACCACTAAGCGTGTAGGATTACACGAACCCTCAATGCTTAGGAGTTAACAAGCTCCACAATATTCAATGTTCATATTTAAATAACCTTAGAGTGCATGACGAGATCAACATAACCAAACCAAGTACTAACATAGCATGCACTGCTGTCACCTTCACACTACGAAAGGAGGAATAGATCACATCAATACTATCATAGCAATAGTTAACTTCATAATCTACAAGAGATCACAATCATAGCCTACGCCAAGTACTACACGATGCACACACTTTGTCACCATTACACCGTGCGGGAGGAATAAACTACTTTAATAACATCACTAGAGTAGCACACAGATAAATTGTGATACAAAACACATTGCAATCATAAAGAGATATAAATAAGCACTTCACTATGCCATTCATAACAGGTGAATAAGTATTACGTGAAATATAGCCTAAGAGACCCACACGGTGCACACCTTGTCACCTTTACACACGTGGGACAAGGAGTCTCCGGAGATCACATAAGTAAAATCCACTTGACTAGCATAATGACATCTAGATTACAAGCATCATCATATGAATCTCAATCATGTAAGGCAGCTCATGAGATTATTGTATTGAAGTACATAGGAGAGAGATGAACCACATAGCTACAGGTACGGCCCAGAGCCTCGATGGAGAACTACTCCCTCCTCATGGGAGACAGCGGCGTTGATGAAGATGGCGGTGGTGTCGATGGAGAAGCCTTCGGGGGCACTTCCCCGTCCGGCGGCGTGCGGAACGGAGACTCCTGTCCCCCGGATCTTGGCTTCGCGATGGCGGCGGCTCCGGAAGGTTTTCTGCGGTTTCGTCGAACGTATCGTAGGGTTTTAGCGACGGGGACCTTTAAGTAGGCGGAAGGGCGGCGTCGGAGGAGTCTGACGGGGCGCCGACACACTAGGCGGCGCGGCCCGGGCTCGGGCCGCGCCGCCCTGTCATCGGGGCCCACCGTGGCCCCCACTCCGGCGACTCTCGGGTGTTACGGAAGCTTCGTGAAAAATAGGATCTCGGGCGTTGATTTCGTCCAATTCGAGAATATTTCCTTACTAGGATTTACGGAACCAAAAACAGCGAGAAAACGAGAGCTGGCCCTTCGGCATCTCGTCAATAGGTTAGTTCAGGAAAATGCATAAATATGACATAAAGTATGCATAAAACATGTAGATATCATCAATAATGTGGCATGGAACATAAGAAATTATCGATACGTCGGAGGCGTATCGGCATCCCCAAGCTTAGTTCTGCTCGTCCGAGCGAGTAAGCGATAACAAAGATAATTTACTGGAGTGACATGCCATCATAACCTTGATCATACTATTGTAAGCATATGTAATGAATGCGGCGATCAAAACAATGGTAATGACATGAGTAAACAAATGAATCATAAAGCAAAGACTTTTCATGAATAGTACTTCAAGACAAGCATCAATAAGTCTTGCATAAGAGTTAACTCATAAAGCAATAAATCAAAGTAAAGGTATTGAAGCAACACAAAGGAAGATTAAGTTTCAGCGGTTGCTTTCAACTTATAACATGTATATCTCATGGATAGTTGTCAATGTAAAGTAATATAACAAGTGCAATATGCAAGTATGTAGGAATCAATGCACGAGTTCACACAAGTGTTTGCTTCTTGAGGTGGAGAGAAATAGGTGAAGCTGACTCAACATAAAAGTAAAAGAAAGGTCCTTCAAAGAGGAAAGCATCGATTGCTATATTTGTGCTAGAGCTTTTATTTTGAAAACATGAAACAATTTTGTCAACGGTAGTAATAAAGCATATGTATCATGTAAATTATATCTTACAAGTTGCAAGCCTCATGCATAGTATACTAATAGTGCCCGCACCTTGTCCTAATTAGCTTGGATTAACACGGATTATCATTGCATAACATATGTTTCAACCAAGTGTCACAAAGGGGTACCTCTATGCCGCTTGTACAAGGGTCTAAGGAGAAAGTTCGCATTTGGATTTCTCGCTTTTGATCATTCTTCAACTTAGACACCCATCACAGGGACAACATAGACAACGAGATAATGGACTCCTCTTTTAATGCATAAGCATGTCAGCAACAATTAATATTCTCATATGAGATTGAGGATATATGTCCAAACTGAAACTTCCACCATGATTCATGGCTTTAGTTAGCGGCCCAATGTTCTTCTCTAACAGTATGCATACTCAAACCATTTGATTGTGAAAACCGCTCTTATTTCAAGACAAGACGAACATGCATAGAAACTCACATGATATTCAACAAAGAGTAGTTGATGGCGTCCCCAGGAACATGGTTATCGCACAACAAGCAACTTAATAAGAGATAAAGTGCATAAGTACATATTCAATACCACAATAGTTTTTAAGGCTATTTTGTCCCATGAGCTATATATTGCAAAGGCGAATGATGGAAATTTAAAGGTAGCACTCAAGCAATTTACTTTGGAATGGCGGAGAAATACCATGTAGTAGGTAGGTATGGTGGACACAAATGGCATAGTGGTTGGCTCAAGGATTTTGGATGCATGAGAAGTATTCCCTCTCGATACAAGGTTTAGGCTAGCAAGGTTATTTGAAACAAACACAAGGATGAACCGGTGCAGCAAAACTCACATAAAAGACATATTGTAAACATTATAAGACTCTACACCGTCTTCCTTGTTGTTCAAAACTCAATACTAGAAATTATCTAGACTTTAGAGAGACCAATTATGCAAACCAAATTTTAGCAAGCTCTATGTATTTCTTCATTAATAGGTGCAAAGTATATGATGCAAGAGCTTAAACATGAGCACAACAATTGCCAAGTATCACATTATCCAAGACATTTTACCAATTACTACATGTAGCATTTTCCGTTTCCAACCATATAACAATTAACGAAGCGGTTTCAACCTTCGCCATGAATATTAAAAGCTAAGCTAAGAACACATGTGTTCATATGAACCAGCGGAGCGTGTCTCTCTCCCACACAAGCATTTATTCAAACATAAAACACAAAACAAAAACAAACAGAACGCTCCAAGTAAAGTACATAAGATGTGACCGAATAAAAATATAGTTTCAAGAGAAGGAACACGATAATGTTGTCGATGAAGAAGGGGATGCCTTGGGCATCCCCAAGCTTAGACAGCTTGAGTCTTCTTGAAATATGCGGGGATGAACCACCGGGGCATCCCCAAGCTTAGACTTTCACTCTTCTTGATCATAGTATATCATCCTCCTCTCTTGACCCTTGAAAACTTCCTCCACACCAAACTCGAAACAAACTCATTAGAGGGTTAGTGCATAATAAAAAATTCACATGTTCAGAGGTGACACAATCATTCTTAACACTTCGGACATTGCACAAAGCTACTTGGAAGTCAATGGAACAAAGAAATCCATCCAACACAGCAAAAGAGGCAATGCGAAATAAAAGGCAGAATCTGTCAAAACAGAACGAGTCCGTAAAGACGAATTTTAAAGTGGCACCAGACTTGCTCAGATGAAAATGCCCAAATTGAATGAAAGTTGCGTACATATCCGAGGATCACGCACGTAAATTGGCATAATTTTCTGAGTTACCTACGAGAGAATTAGGCCCAGATTCGTGACGGCAAGAAATGCTGTTTCTACGCGAGTAATCCAAATCTAGTATCAACCTTACTATCAAAGACTTTACTTGGCACAACAATGCAACAAAACTAAAGATAAGGAGAGGTTGCTACAGTAGTAACAACTTCAAGACACAAATATAAAATAAAAGTACTGTAGCAAAATAAACACATGGGTTATCTCCCAAGAAGTTCTTTCTTTATAGCCATTAAGATGGGCTCGGCAATTTTAATGATGCACTCGCAAGAAATAAGTAGTTGAAGCAAAAGAGAGCATCAAGAGGCAAATTCAAAACACATTTAAGTCTAACATGCTTCCTATGCATAGGAATCTTGTAAATAAACAAGTTCATGAAGAGCAAAGTAACAAGCATAGGAAGATAAAACAGAGTGTAGCTTCAAAAATTTCAGCATATAGAGAGGTGTTTTAGTAACATGAAAATTTCTACAACCATATTTTCCTCTCTCATAATAACTTTCGGTAGGCATCATGAACAAACTCAACAATATAACTATCACATAAAGCATTCTTATCATGAGTCTCATGCATAAAATTATTACTACTCCCCACATAAGCATAATCAATTTTATTAGTTGTAGTGGGAGCAAATTCAACAAAGTAGCTATCATTATTATTCTCATCATCAAATATAGGAGGCATATTGTAATCATAATCAAATTTATCCTCCATAGCAGGCGGTACTAAAAGACCAATATCATTATAATCATCATAAATAGGAGGCAAAGTATCATCAAAGTAAATTTTCTCCTCAATGCTTGGGGGACTAAAAATATCATGCTCATCAAAGCCAGCTTCCCCAAGCTTAGAATTTTCCATATCATTAGCAACAATGGTGTTCAAAGCGTTCATACTAATATGTTTCCATAGGTTTTTTAATTTTCGCATCAAACCATCCATGTCTTAAATCAGGAAATAGAATAAGAAGCTCATTGTTGTCCATTATGCCTAACTAGTGTAAACAAGAAACAAAAAGATGCAATTGCGGGATCTAAAGGAAATAGCTTCGAGCGCACACACAACGGCAACGAGAAAAGTACTTAGTACCGGGACCGGAGTATGAGTGCCTTTTACCTTTCCTCCCCGGCAACGGCGCTGAGAAAAGTGCTTGATGTCTACGGGTGCTTCTATTCTTGTAGACAGTGTTGGGCCTCCAAGAGCAGAGGTTTGTAGAACAGCAGCAAGTTTCCCTTAAGTGGATCACCCAAGGTTTATCGAACTCAGAGAGTGTTGACGTCAGAAACCCACCGGCGGGCAGCGACTGGTCAACACCGTAGAGCCGGGAACAACTAGGGCTGCGGCTGGCCCCAGTCCCTCAGAGCGACGGCCCGCAAAGCCTCCCCGGTCACACGTCCGATGCTATCGCAAGGGCGTGCCACCCGACCTATACCCGGTCGGGAAGGTGTGGATGATGCCTCGCTTAGTTTCCGCGGGGCATACATGTACACGTTAAATACGAGCCTCGATCGGCTCTCGAGTTATCTCGTGAATCGGCTCAAAGAGCCGATTCACCCATGATTCGTCCAAGGTGGCCGAATATATGGTGGTCCTGCTTGATCAAGATAAAGCTAATGAGATCTACGACGATTTAGGGTTTTCACCGCATAATCGGATCATCCTACTCACGATTGGGCCTCGCGCTCGCGTACGGTGATCGTAAGCCGATCCTAGACAGGGGCCTAAAAACCAACACGAGGTTGATCCTCGGAACGTCCTCGTCTAGGGCTAGCAAACTACACCCTACACGCCGCTGGATCCTCCAACCCTTTGTAAGGCCTAACTATTGCGGATGTTAAACTAATCCTTGAAGAATCAAGGAACAACCGTAACGGATCAGATCTACTAAATAATGACCAAGCGGGGTGCCGCCCCTACACCTAAGATGAGGTGTAAGGGCGGCTAGATGCGCAAGGGTTGCACTACTGACTGACATATGATGCTAAGAACAATGCAAACCCTAACACATCTAAGATAACTACGTTGCTCGCCATCAAAAATGCTTCAGCACGAGCAACGCATGAACAACAGGGGCAGGCTCGTGCTGCCTAGATCGCAAGATGCGATCTAGGCAGCATGGTGCTTGCCGGAGAAACCCTCGAGACGAAGGAGTTGGCGATGCGCCGAGATTTGTTTGTGTTGAACGTTGGTTGTTGTTTATTTCATAAACCCTAGATACATATTTATAGTCCGTAGACTTTCTAACGTGGGAATAATCCCAACCGTGCGCGAGGCGAACTCTAACTAACCGACACGGAATCTACTATGTTACAGATACAAGGGCAAACTAGCCCAAACTTTGCACGTAAGGCCGATTCACGTATTTCTTCCATATATCATCTTCAAGCCCATCTTGATCGCGGCCCACCTCTGACTTGGTCAAATTCTGGTGATAACACATGCCCCCCTGGTTTTGGAAATGACATTTCCAAAATCATTACGCCTTTCCTTCGTCGGGTCATGTCATGGCAGAACAGCACTGCCGCAGATTCTTCCATCATTTCATCTCGCCTCCTTGGCTTCTCTGCACGAATTGATAATTTCGGCACCACACCCTCGAGAATCGTCACGGCATTAAATCTCCACTACACCCCCTTCATGTATCTGTGCCGAACGGTTCGTCACTTCATCCCTTTGCTCTGTTCTTCCCACCAGCACCCAAAAAACCCTCTTCCCCTGTAGCAATGTCTTCCTCCTCTTCTTCCCCCTCAGGCCTCCCTCTCCAATCGTCGCCGAAGAACAAGAACGAGGACGACCTCCACTCCGGGGCGAACCCCATCTCTTCCGACAAGGAGAAGAAAGAAGGAGCAATGGAGAAGACCAAGGCCTCCCCCTCCGCCAGGCTCCCGCCGAAGAAGCGCTCCCGCATGTGGGCGGACAGCGAGGACGAAGATGATGACGAGGAAGGAGAAGAGGAGGAGGAGGAAGATGATTCCTCCTCTTCCGCTGGGTATCCGCCGACGAAGCGCTTCCGCGCTTGGGCGGACAGCGAGGATGATGATGATGACGAGGAGGAAGAGGCTCCGGCCAAAGGCTGGGACAACAGCGATGAGGAAGCCTCCGGAGGTAGCGCCGGTGGCAACTCCGATGCCGACGATGATGCTAGCGAGGACTAGCAATGTAGGACCAGTAACCCCTGAGCACTCGGCTCTTCTTTTGTTCTTCTTCGAGCAGTCGGCTCTTCATTGTAAGAAATGCCAATATTAACGAAGAATTTCTCTTAACTCGATTTCGCCGATTGTTAATTTGATCACAGCTCAACAAGCCGATGGTAACGCATCGGTAACATGCGGACCTTGCCCAAATCCAGATCCCCAAACCTCCGACCGAATAGGTCCAATCCGCAGTTACTGAACGTAGTGTAGCAAGGGGTCCTTCAGGGCAAGCTGCCCCCCGAGCCTTAGTCAAGGCGAGAAAGGTAGTGAGCCAGCCAAGTGTGTCGCCATTGGTCTCAAATCATAACGCAGAGCCAGCCGATTTCAACAAAAATCGGCTTCCCAAAGCAGAGAGCCTTCAGGGTGAGTTGCCCCCCGAGTTTCCTCAGTGCGCCTCTTCGTCTTTGCAGGTCAGATCGGCTCCCTTCCTTTGGTGGATCTGATGCAACCCACCCTTAACCTGATCTGTACACCCAATTCTGCTCTTGGCTTTGTTCTTGAAGAGAAGATCTGAGCTATTAAACCACTCCCTTGAGGAGTTCTTTCATTGGGGTCTCTCTTCGTAGCTCACTTCCTGTTCCACTGACCTTCTGGTTAGAACAATTGTACCTCTTGAGTCGATGGCCATGCATCGGCTTTATATTCTTCAGGCGATGTCTGCTGCATCGGCTGTGCTTAAATTTTTTTGAATTTTTTACGGCCGATTTATGTGTCGGCCCCCATACTTGATACTCCTACTGCATATCCTCGTGTTTTATCCACCTAGGTGCCCCCCGAGCCGATTCTGTCAAGAGAATTGATGGTATCGGCTCTTTAGGTAGTCCCTGTTGGGTCAAACGTTGAACCCAGGCAGAATGGATGGTGAGGATAATTTTGGCCGATTGCTGGAATCGGCCTCCACGTTGCTGGTTCGATGAAGGTTTTTGTAATGTTCCTCCATAAATCCTTGGGGCCGATCTCCTGGATCGGCATCGCCACGTTTGCTCGCTGATTTGCTCCAACTACATGGCTAGGCCAGCAGATACGACCAGCCTAACTTCATCCTCTGTCACACTGATGCGCTCGCTATCGTCCACTTTGAGTGTATCGTTTATTCCTCGAGCAGCAAACTCCGCCGGGAGGATGAACACCATGTTTGTGCCAGCCGATGTTTCATCATCGGCTTTCCTTTGCTTGGGGCGCCACTCTTTTCTTTGTGGCCGACCTTCTTCGTCCAGGGTTCGCTGAATTTTGGCGGCCAGGTCAGGCCGTGCCTTCCTCAACGTGTGCAAGTATAACCTTTCGGCTTCTTCTAACGCACGTAGTCGCTGAACCCTTCGCTTTTGGGAGCGGCTGAGACCATCAGGGCACCACCTTGGCCGGTGGTACCTGTCTTCTTCTTCTTCCCCCTTGTCTTCTAAATCCTCGAGATCTTCCAACCGAGGGGACTCAGCGTGTTTGCTTCGAGGCGGGAGAGGCCCTAAGCGTTGGAACACAGACACGTTGGCCGCCTCCTTCTTTTTCTGGTTACATTCTGTGCAATTGCCGATTGTAGGCAATCGGCTCATTCCTGAATCCCAGCAGTGTCTGAAGAAGGGGCAGTCCCAATGCCTGTCCATGTCGTCTTGCTCCCTCGACTCTTCCTTGGCGTGGCGCTCATATCGCTCCTCATCGCGATCATGCCGACGATGTCTCCTGTCGTCCCTAGTCAGACGATCTTTTTCATCATCGTCGCTTGTGTCGCCGGCGTTGGTCATACTGACTCACATACTTGTTGAGGAGGTGATCAGAGAGAGGTCGTTGATATCTTATGTTCTTCACTTCTCCCTCTGTGACGTAGCGCTTGCCGTCTTGGCGGAGCCGATCGGGTGGAGCGGCTTCCTCTGTGTCTTTGCTATGAGAGCAGCTGCCCTCATCCCCGTCCTTCTCGGAGTGGTGTCCAAGCCCTACCATGTTGATGTCGCACGAGAGATCTGGCTGGCACCCTCCATGGTAAGTATACTCCACCATGTTAACGGCGGGGAAGGGGTGTGTGTCGACCTTCATGGCGTACTGGTTGAAAATTAATCGTCCATTTTCTATCGCCATTTGGATCTGCTGACGCCACACCCTGCAGTCGTTAGTGGTATGGGTGAACGTGTTATGCCACTTGCAGTATGGCTTTCCGTTCAGCTCCTGCACCGTAGGAACCTTGTGGCCTTCGGGTATCTTTATATGCTTCTCCGTGAGTAAGAGATCGAAAATCTGCTCAGTTTTAGTCACGTCGAAGTCGAACCCTTTTGGAGGGCCTGGTGGCTTCACCCATTTGCAGGATACGGGGCCTGCCGCTCGAGTCCATTCAGCCACTGCGACCTCTCGTTCTCCCGCAGCACCTTCATCCTCGTCTGCGTCAACCATGGTAACCACGCGCTTGAATTTGTCCTGGTAAACATCTGGGTGGCGCTGTTCATACGCTGACAGCTTCTGCACCATGTGCGCTAATGAAGGATAGTATGCTTGGGAGGCCACGTCCTTAATCGATGATGATAGACCCACCACCGCCAACTCGACTGCTTCTTTTTCACTTACGTGAACCGAATAGCATCGGTTCCTCACGGTCCTGAAGCGCTGGATGTATTCTGACACCGTTTCCCCGCGCTTCTGTCGCACTTGTGCCAGATCGGCAATGCCAGCCTCGGAAGCCTCTGAGTGATATTGCTCATGGAACCGCTCTTCCAACTGCTTCCAAGTCCTGACTGAGTTTGGTGGCAGCGATGTATACCACCCGAAAGCCGATCCTGTGAGGGACTGTGCGAAGAACCTCACACGTAGCTCGTCTGACGCTGAGGCTGCGTCACTGACTGCGCCAAATATCGGCTCACATGCTCGATGGAGCTGGAACCATCTGATCCACTAAACTTTGTGAAGTCCGGGAGCCGATATTTGGGTGGTAGCGGGATCAATTCGTACTAGTTGGGGTACGGCTTGGTATAGCCGACTGTCTTCCTTTTCGGCATCATGCCGAACTGATCTTTCAGAATCGTACAAATCTGATCCGCGGTGATGGCTGAAGGTGTCGAACCACGAAGATTCGCCGGGGTGGCATACTTAACCAGCCATGCTTGTTTTTCCGGTTCGAGCCGATCGCGGAGTTGGGCTCTGGAGGTTTGTCGGAGTGGCGTATTTAGCTAGCCACGTACGCTTCGGGGTCTGCCCCCGACGTCCCTCTGTTGTTCCGAAGTCCCCGCCGTTGCGGCTCGGTTCGAGAGTGCCCAGGTACTGCAGTCTGGCACGTATGCGCACGTGTATCCGTGTGGGATCTCCTTGGGCGCCTCATGTAGAAATTGGTAGTCACTGGGGTCACCACCAATCTTGTAGACGACGTAGGCCGATGAGTTCGGCACTTCTGGCGCTGCCAAAGCGAACGGCAGCGGGGACGGGGCTCGGGTGGCACCTCTCCTTGGTGAGTCCCCGAGCTGGTCCCGACGGAGAGTACGATGGCTCATGATTTCTCGGATCACGCGAAGAGCGACACGCTCCAAAGTGTTCACCGAGGCTCTCGAGTGGCGGTGCGGCGAATGAGCCACCATGAAGTTGATCTCCTGACGCGGCGACTCGGTGCGTTCTTCGACGGGGTGGATAGGTCCACTCCATCGAGCGCGCCTTCAGGCGAGAACCCCTTCCACCTGATGCCATGGGAGCGGGTTCTATGGAAAGAGTCGATGAGGTCGGCTTCGAGGACTGCCTTGATCTCGTCATACTTCTTCTTGAGCTCGCCAGTCAGATCCTCGTAATTGACCGGAGTGCTTTCCGCCATCTCAGATGTAGATGGCGATACGGTGGATGTCGAAGATGTGTCCCACCGGGCGTGCCAGAATGTGTTGACGTCAGAAACCCACCGGCGGGCAGCGACTGGTCAACACCGTAGAGCCGGGAACAACTAGGGCTGCGGCTGGCCCCAGTCCCTCAGAGCGACGGCCCGCAAAGCCTCCTGGTCACACGTCCGATGCTATCGCAAGGGCGTGCCACCTGACCTATACTGGTCGGGGAAGGTGTGGATGATGCCTCGCTTAGTTTCTGCAGGGCATACATGTACACGTTAAATACGAGCCTCGATCGGCTCTCGAGGTTATCTGTGAATCGGCTCAAAGAGCCGATTCACCTATGATTCGTCCAAGGTGGCCGAATATATGGTGGTCTGCTGATCAAGATAAAGCTAATGAGATCTACGACGATTTAGGGTCTTCACCGCATAATCGGATCATCCTACTCACGATTGGGCCTCGCGCTCGCGTACGGTGATCGTAAGCCGATCCTAGACGGGGCCTAAAAACCAACACGAGGTTGATCCTCGGAACGTCCTGTCTAGGGCTAGCAAACTACACCCTACACGCCGCTGGATCCTCCAACCCTTTGTAAGGCCTAACTATTGCGGATGTTAAACTAATCCTTGAAGAATCAAGGAACAACCGTAACGGATCAGATCTACTAAATAATGACCAAGCGGGGTGCCGCCCCTACACCTAAGATGAGGTGTAAGGGCGGCTAGATGCGCAAGGGTTGCACTACGACAACATATGATGCTAAGAACAATGCAAACCCTAACACATCTAAGATAACTACGTTGCTCGCCATCAAAAAGGCTTCAGCACGAGCAACGCATGAACAACAGGGGCAGGCTCGTGCTGCCTAGATCGCAAGATGCGATCTAGGCAGCATGGTGCTTACCGGAGAAACCCTCGAGACGAAGGAGTTGGCGATGCGCCGAGATTTGTTTGTGTTGAACGTTGGTTGTTGTTTATTTCATAAACCCTAGATACATATTTATAGTCCGTAGACTTTCTAACGTGGGAATAATCCCAACCGTGCGCGAGGCGAACTCTAACTAACCGACACGGAATCTACTATGTTACAGATACAAGGGCAAACTAGCCCAAACTTTGCACGTAAGGCCGATTCACGTATTTCTTCCATATATCATCTTCAAGCCCATCTTGATCGCGGCCCACCTCTGACTTGGTCAAATTCTGGTGATAACAGAGAGGAAGAGGTCAAAGATATCCCTCTCAAGCAACCCTGCAACCACAAAGCAAGAAGTCTCTTGTGTCCCCAACACACCTAATAGGTGCACTAGTTCGGCGAAGAGATAGTGAAATACAAGTGGTATGAATGAATATGAGCAGTAGTACGGCGCCGAGAAAAGTGCTTGCTGGCGTGCGGTTGATGGTAGTAATATTGCGGGAAGTAAAGATGCGGTAAAACGAGTAAACAAGCAGCGATAGCGATATTTAGGAACAAGGCCTAGGGATCATACTTTCACTAGTGGACACTCTCAACATTGATCACATAACAGAATAAATAGATAGATGCTAGACTCTACACCATCTTGTTGGATGATGAACACCACTAAGCTGTGTAGGATTACACGAACCCTCAATCTCGGAGTTAACAAGCTCCACAATATTCAATGTTCATATTTAAATAACCTTAGAGTGCATAACAGATCAACATAACCAAACCAAGTACTAACATAGCATGCACACTTGTCACCTTCACACTACGAAAGGAGGAATAGATCACATCAATACTATCATAGCAATAGTTAACTTCATAATCTACAAGAGATCACAATCATAGCCTACGCCAAGTACTACACGATGCACACGGTGTCACCATTACACCGTGCGGGAGGAATAAACTACTTTAATAACATCACTAGAGTAGCACACAGATAAATTGTGATACAAAACACATTGCAATCATAAAGAGATATAAATAAGCACTTCACTATGCCATTCATAACAGCGAATAAGTATTCTGTGAAATATAGCCTAAGAGACCCACACGGTGCACACACTGACACCTTTACATACGTGGGACAAGGAGTCTCCGGAGATCACATAAGTAAAATCCACTTGACTAGCATAATGACATCTAGATTACAAGCATCATCATATGAATCTCAATCATGTAAGGCAGCTCATGAGATTATTGTATTGAAGTACATAGGAGAGAGATGAACCACATAGCTACCGGTACAGCCCCGAGCCTCGATGGAGAACTACTCCCTCCTCATGGGAGACAACAGTGTTGGTGAAGATGGCGGTGGTGTCGATGGAGAAGCCTTCCGGGGGCACTTCCCCGTCCCGGCGGCGTGCCGGAACAGAGACTCCTGTCCCCCGGATCTTGGCTTCGCGATGGCGGCGGCTCTGGAAGGTTTTCTCTGGTTTCGTCGAACGTGGTAGGGTTTTCGCGACGGAGACTTTAAGTAGGCGGAAGGGCAAGGTCGGTGGAGTCCTGGTGGGGCCACACACTAGGCCGGCGCGGCCAGGGCTTGGGCCGCGCCGCCCTACTGTGTCCCCATCTCGTGGCCCCACTTCGTTTCCTCTTCGGACTTCTGGAAGCTTCGTGTAAAAATAGGCCCCTGGGCGTTGATTTCGTCCAATTTCGAGAATATTTCCTTTGTAGGATTTCTGAAACCAAAAACAGCAGAAAACCGCAACTGGCTCTTCGGCATCTCGTTAATAGGTTAGTGCCGGAAAATGCATAAATATGACATAAAGTATGCATAAAACATGTAGATATCATCAATAATATGGCATGGAACATAAGAAATTATCGATACGTCGGAGACGTATCATCTAGCACTTAAGATTTGTTTGGTGATTGTTACTTCGTATTCGTTTATAGACGCTAGTACCGAAGGCTTCTGAGAGGAGGAAGTCTTCTACGAAGAAGAAGAAGAACACTTTAATCAGTACACCAACCAATGCAAGCTAATACCAATGCAAGCTCTACTATTGCCAAGTTACTACTGCAAGAGACTATGGCACTAGTATTGGTATTTAAAGTCTTATTCATCCAAACCCAAGTTTTGTCTTGCTTTAACTTTACTTTGATTTACCAAGGTATACTTGTTGTAGTAAATTTGTGTACAAGAGTAGAGTATCACCAGAGCTTCAAACTTAGTCTAGAGAGCTAAAACTTAGTTAGCACCCCTCATGATTAGTTGCTAGTGCTAAACTAAAATTGACTACTCTAGACGGGAACTTGTGAAGCAAATGATTTTGAAAACCTTGGAATGATGATTCATTCTTGAAAGTTTTGAAGGTGAATATGACTTTTGGTGAACAAGGTGACTCTTTGACAAAAACTGATGGTTGGGTTCGGATGCGATACCATTCCAATTTTCAAGTACCCCCACAATACCTGAATCTGGGTAGGGCTTAACTGGAAACTTATGTATTTTAGTATGGGTTCCCTCTGAACAAGCGTCATAGGGGTTACGCCGAGGCTGCCTCCGTTGAAAGTGAAATGACGTGAAATGAGGTGAATGTCCGACCCAAGCCCTGTGCAGTTCCCAGGATGGCGGTTTGTCATGGCTGGGAGGCCAAGCACATGGGGAGAGGTGCCTGTAGTAGGGTATGTAAATGAAAGGTTAGGATTGGTAGTCCGCACACTGAGTGTGATAAATCAGGGCCAGTTACCCCTGACGGACTATTACAATTATTGTGGCACAAGTGTACGACCTCTGCAGAGTGTAAAACTATTCGAATAGACGCATCCACGGTCATGGACAGTTGGAAAGGTCATACTGTTCCGCCATCAGAACTTTTCAAAAATGTGACTGGTGACTTGTGACTTGAACTTGAAAGGTGAATTTGACTTGATCACAACAGAGTTGTGGAATGTTCCCACTTGAGTTAGTTAGGCAAATAAAGAGTCTTTTACTACTAAGTGCTTATGAAATAAAACTGGGTGGATGCAAATGAACCTAGAGCTTAGAACCCCCTTACTATAGTTGATATTGCTTACACTAGTATTAGTTTGCGAGTACTTTAAAGTACTCATGGCTTTGTCCCTGGCTATTCAAATGGCCAGACTATGAAGAGGAGCACCAGTACCAAGAAGATGGACAACAGGACGTCTATGATAACTAGGACTACTCCTGACGTCAAGCGTTGCCTGTGGAGCAGATGGACCGCTACTACGTTTATTCCGCTGTGTGTCTTGTAATTGATCATTAGATCAAATGTTATTGTAAGACTGGATCATGTGATCCCTTGATGTAAGACCATTATGGTTTGTAATGAATGATGTTCTGTGATATCAATCTATTATGTCTCGCAAAAACAATATTCCTGGGATTGCGATGTATGACATAATAGGCATCTGGACTTAAAAATCTGGGTGTTGACAGTGCGCCTCTTACCTGCTTGCCGACGGGAGGAGGAGCTCGAAATTTGGGGGGACAGTGGAGGAGTGGGTAGAAATAGGCCAGGGGGCGCGACGGGAGGTGACGGAATCCTTCATGCCTCCCTTTTCACTTTTCGCCGATGCGCGTCGCAGCTCCCGCCATCTCCATTCTCATCTCCGCGCGTGCGCCGAAGATTTCTTTTTACATCAGCCGCCGTGAAAATTCGCGTGCACCGCTGGAAACTGCCGAACCGGGCATTACTCCAGGGCTTGGCCCGACGCTGCTTGAAGAAGCGGTTCGTGCAAGAACGCGGCTCCATCTAGGCAACCAAACGGGCCAAAAATTGCTCGATGCGAGCCAAGGGGCATGCATGCCACCAAACGAGCCCATAGCAGCCGAAACATTGATGGGCTGGATACGGGGTTGGCTAAACCTGGGTTCAACTACGCATTTTCCGGCAAAGCGGCTGATTGGGCCACAACACTTAAGCAAATCGTACACCATTCAAAAAAATGTGTATTTTTTCGAAACACGGTAGGCATGCTTCAGATTGAGTAAATCACCGCAAGCGTCTAGATATCGATGGAAATAATCAAAAAAATATTTCACCTTTATGAAATATCAAAGCATTAAACCTTGAGTTTAATCTTTTGCGAGCTAAGGGTGACATTGCTCCTTCTAACCATCCAATCACATACCAATAAAAGCATGTTTTTATTAAGGACATGGATTTTCTGAGTTTAGATAAAATTAAATCTTGTAAAACTTGACCAAACATACTAAATATATACATAAAGTTCTATAATACAAGATACATATAAGATATATATATATAAATATATATAGAACCCAACTATTCTCGAACCCCCCGTAAGAGTGGTTCTAGAATAGCTATTCTCGAACCCCCTGGCCCAACTCTAAAATCCGACCGATCCGGCAGAACCAACCAGCCGGAAAAACTAGCGACCCACCTTCGTACCTTATCCGAACTCCTCCACGCACCTACTTCACCTTCTTCCCAATCGACGGCAACCCGGCCGAACTCCCGCTTCAGCTTCTTCCTGCCGGAGGCAGCTACTCCCCGGCGCGGCTCCCAAACTCCTGCCCCGGCTTCTTCCCGTCGGCGAACTCCGTGGCGAGGCTCCCAGATTCCCGCCATGGCTTCTTCCCGTGCGGTGGTCGTGAACTCCCCGGCACAGGTCCCGAACTCAATGCAGATGAAGCCGGAGCAGGAGTTCGGGACCTGTGCCGGGGAGTTCACGACCACCGCACGGGAAGAAGCCATGGCGGGAATCTGGGAGCCTCGCCACGGAGTTCGCCGACGGGAAGAAGCCGGGGCAGGAGTTTGGGAGCCGCGTCGGGGAGTAGGTGCCTCCGGCAGGAAGAAGCTGAAGCGGGAGTTCAAATTATGTAAAGTTTTTTGTCAAGTTTTAAGAAAAATTATTAATATGTACAATACAGCATCATTATCGTTAGAAACATCATGAATGTACTTTCTCATGATATCTACATATAATTATTTGTTGATAGCTTTTATTTCTAAAAGTTAGGTCAAACTTTACATAGCTTGACTTTTAAAAAAAGTCTTATTAATTGAAATGGAGGGGGTACTTCAAATAATTATCATAGCATTCATTTTATACTGTGTATGGTGATCATTTTGCCTCTATGTTTAGTTAAAGTTTTCAAAGCTCAATTTTCGCAAAACCTAGAATGTATGGACAGAGGGATTCTCTCTGAGACCAACCTACTTGTATCACTTTTTATATTTTTGCAACTTGTTACATCACTATTGATATCCAATGGGAAAATATATAGTACTCTTGCTGCATATGATTTGGGTACAAAGAAGGAAATAGGGACTCCTAAACCAATACTTGATACTCCTTAACAGTTACTACCCCCCTCCAAACTCGAAAAAAATATATAAATTGGTCGTATCTCTACCAGCTCAAACTGGAAAAAAACTGAACATAAAATACAATTAAATGAGATTGTCAAGTTGGATACCATAAAATGCTCGGAATTGGATGAGATCTGGGCCACAAGTCACTAACAAAGTGAGCAAATTATCACGAAATTCCAATTGTCACACCTAACAAACACAAAGAAATAAAGAGAAATGCCTTGGTGTTTTTCGCTCTGTTGTATTTATGCATGGCTACACCGGCGTGGTTTATGCACAGCCCTTTGTTTGAGCCCCATTCTTCTTTTGCTGAGTGTGTTCCTCACCTTCACTCCGGAGGTTTCCTCTTCTTCGGTACACTTGGCCTTCTCCCAGAGAAAAACCCTGGTCAAGGGTCCATACTCATAGGTTCGGGGAAAGAAAACTGAAACCTCCAAGCATGTTGTTCCAATTTGGTATCTTCAAGAGTGCTCCTCTTCTTGGACATCCGACCAACTCGACTCCTGATTCATTATTGTTGAAAGAACGTTGTGTCATAAAAATATGCTTTCTTTTTGTGATGAAGGTGCATGCAGAATTCTTGAAAGATGTTTAAAAACTTATCGGGTTTGTATGGGATATTCAAATTTGACATGATGAATTAAATAGCTACCAGGTGTGGATGTTGTATTAAACATTTGCTATATAGTATGGCAGAAACATGATGAGGATATGACTGAACACAGTGAGAGAAAAACAGTAGATGTTGTTGTGCCATTGTTATTTCGGGAACTGATACATGCTGCATTCTTCAGTACAATTCTTAGCTCATCATCGATGCAACTTGCAGCATAGAATCGGTCTTAAAAGGAGCAATATTTAGCTAACCATGTGTTGCACATTTTCCAGGAAATATTTTTTTTACCATATACAGAAATCGATGACTTAATATTAGACACCAGAGGATTCGAGTTTTGGATCAAGCAATCACATTTCAGAATGACGAATGAAGATGCACAAGGGTAAAAGAAGTGAACTGTTTTGTTGCTGGCATGATTGGGGCCCTGACATGATGAGCCTCGGCGACCCACGAGACTTACGCCTTCATGTTAAAATGCTATGATCCCGCTTGTGATATACTTGTACATGTGTCATGTTGAACTTTCAGTTGTCCCAGGATGTTAGTTTGGTTATGTGCTATTGTTTAAAGTTCTGATCGTTTTGGTTTTGTAACAGAAAGTTTGGTGATGTGGTGTAAGGGTATTAAAGTCTGGAAGTTAGCCAGCTTTACTGTGATGGGAGTCTTGTAAGCAGGATCTGAACCTGACTATCTCAATTTCAGAAAATTGGGGCCGTGTGGCCCTTTTCTCGATTAAAAAAGAGAAGTGAATGTGTGAGGAGTTTTACTTCAGAAGCGGTGCATGACCGCCACTTGAGAATGAATGGGTTTCTTTGTCTCCTCTGGCAAGATGTGCAAATTCTCTTTAACCTGAACCAGAACATACAATTCAAATACATTTTAGTATAACCACAGTGGAGGCTTGTACATGTATAAGGCATAAATCGTGTTGAAAAGAGAGCAATCCAAATCCAAATAAATAAAAGAGAAGAGGCTGAGTCTAGACCCCCGTGGCAAATCGTCCTGATACCTGATAACGTGAACCAGAACATGGGCCTTATTCAGAATTACAGTACAACATATCATGCGACAGTGCTAATTTAAGCATGGTTTAAATCAGCATTTGCACGCATAGGGATTTGTTTCCACAAGAGTCATGGCGAGACAGCGCCTGGCTTTTCAGAGCCCCAATCAGCGGCACGGCGACGCCGGTACTGGAGAAGAGACGACGTGGTAGAGAAAAACTGCTCGCGGGCGTGCAGGAGCAGAGGACTTATGGATGCTCATCGGTACGATGTTCGTCGTCGTCCCCGTCGTCCGCCATGATCGCGCCTGGCTTTTCAGTGCCCCAATCAGCGGCGGCGATGTCATCCAGTCCAGACAACGCTGGTACCCGAGAAGAGACAACGTGGTAGAGAAAAAACTGCTCGCGCGCGTGCAGGAGCAGAGGACTTATGGATGGATGCTCGTCGGTGCGGTGTTCGTCGTCGTCGCCGTCGTCCGCCATGATCGCCAGCTGGCCACCTTCCGCATGTCAACTGGAAAATGACGGGTGAATAATCTGAAGCTGGAACTCGATGGTGCCTCCTGCGTGAGATTGGTTGCGTTGCGTACGTCTTAGCGCCCATCCGAATCCGGATTGCTGTGCTTCTCCGTCTTCGACTCCAACTCTATCTTTTTCCTCGATCAGAACATATGGAACTATGAATCCGGCTCGGCTCTGGCTGTCATGAATCCGACTCGGAGAATAGCAGTTCTCGATCAATATAAGGGGCAGGCACCCTTAGGCACCCACCCGTTTACTCTCCACGATTCCATCGAGCAAACCACGTCCGCTCCATCAGACAAACTCTTGATCGAGCTTACGTGCTAGCCAGCCAACAGCGCGAGATCAATCAAACCCATCGAAGAGCTAGCGAAGCAGCTAACATGGGCTGCAGCATGAGTCGTCTCGTGAAGGCCACGATCGCGCTGGTCATCCTGGTCCTCCTCTTCATGCCAGCGGCCATGGCGTCCACCGTAGCCAGCTTCGACGCCACACAGAGCCAGCACCTGCCGCTGCCTCGCGGAACTGTCCGCGGACCAGAGAGTGTCGCCTTCGACGGCCAGGGCCACGGCCCCTACAGCGGTGTCTCCGACGGCCGCGTGCTCAAGTGGAACGGCAGCAAGCTCGGATGGACCACCTACACGCACGCCCCCGGCTACGACAGCAAGCTCTGCACCGCGTCCAGGCTGCGCCCAGAGACCGCCACCGAGAGCCGCTGCGGCCGCCCTCTCGGCCTGCGCTTCCACCAGAAGACTGGAGACTGTTAGAGATGTAATAGGAAGAGTTCTATATTTGTGTAAACTGTGTAAACCGAGTCCTGTACGACTCTGCCCATCGAGGCTCATATAACGCGCAACCCCGTACGAGGCAAAGTACGGTTTCTAGCCATACGATTAATATGGTATCAGAGCCCTCCTCTCCCGACATCTAGCTCTCGACGAAAACAAAATCGCTGCCGCCGCCGCCACAGCTGGTCTGTCGCCGCCGCCGCTGCCACGAACCGTCGCTGCTGCAGCTTCTCTGCCGCCGACGACACACACAAGCCCACACCTACGACGCCCCAACCAACGATCCGACGAAAAACCTAGCCGCGCCCGCACCTGATCTCACGATCCGTGCCGCCGCCGCCACAACGACCGACGACCAACGACCTCGCCGCCGGTGCACCTGACAGCTGTGCCCCTGCCGCTCAAGATCCTGCTGCTGCCTCCGATCGTCTCGATCCGCTGCAGCCCCAAAACTCTGTCGCACGTCTGCCGCGACAGCAAAAAGAACCGAATCTCTGCCGTGGCAGGAGTTCGGCTGTTGATCAAGATCTACTCCAATGGCTTCTTCGTCGTCGGCTACCTCCTTGGCTGCTGCTCTCGGTGCTCCTCCCACTCAGCTTTTGACGCGTGAGAACGCTCTCGTATGGAAGGCACTTGTTGTTCCTGCCCTTCGTGGTGCGTGTGTTCTTGAGCTAGTTGAAGGTTCTGATGAAGCTCCAGTCAAGCTCCTAGAGACAGAGGATGTTAACAAGAAGAAGGTAACAGTGCAAAACCCTGAGTACACTTCATGGATTGCTCGTGATCAGCAAGTTCTAAGATGGCTCCTCAATGCCCTCTCTCCTGATGTTCTTGCTCATGTTCTTGGTATGGGGTCCTCGGCTGAGGCCTGGACTGCTATCAACAGCCATGTTTCTGGTGCCTCCAAGACCAGAATCCAACACCTCCGCACTGCCCTTGTTGAGACAAAGAAAAAGGATATGTCTGCTGAAAAGTATTTTGCTAAGATGAAAACTATTGCTCTTGAGCTTGCTTCTGCAGGAAAGCCACTTGATGATGATGAGATCGTTTGGTATGTTCTGCAAGGACTTGGCAGCCCTTACAACTCGCTCATTACTGCTGTCCGCGCAAATCCTGGGACATCTTTGTCTGATCTGTTCAGCCAGGTACAAGCCTTCGATCGCATGCACAAGGATGAAGATCCCGGTTTCTCCTCGTCTGCCAATGTTGCTCGCCGTGGAGGTGGTGCGCCCTCCCGTGGTCAGGATCGGTGGCAGGATGATCGTGGGCGTCAGGATGATCGCTGGCGTGATGATCGTCCACGTCGTCGTGATGATGATGATCGTGGCAGGCAGCAGGAGTATCGTGGACGCTATGATGACCGTGGTCGTGATGATCGTGGATATCGTGGACGTAATGGAGGTGGCTACCGTGGTGGCTATCAAGGCCGTCGTCAGGATGATGATCGTCCACGTGGGGACAGGCGTGATAATGGTGGAGGGCGTGGCCGTGGTGATCGGCGCCCCACTCCCTTTGTTGACACCACTTGTCAGATTTGTGATATACATGGGCATCCTGCAAAAGACTGTTGGTGGCGCTATGGAGATGATCAACGCGATAATGGAGACCGTGGAAACAAAGGTGCCAACTTTGCTGCTTATGGAGTTGACACAAATTGGTACTATGATACCGGCGCCATCGACCACATCACCGGACAGCTGAACAAGCTTTCCACACATGATACATATAATGGGCAAGACCGTGTTCGCACGGCTGAAGGTACAGGTATGCACATTAGTCATATTGGTCATTCAATTTTGCGCACCCCTCATAATTCTTTTGATTTACATGACATATTACATGTTCCTAGTGCTTCCAAAAATCTACTATCTGTTCATCGTTTTACACTTGATAATCATGTCTATATTGAATTTCATCCTTTCTTCTTTTTGATCAAGGACCAAGCAACACACCAAATTCTGTTTAGAGGCCCATGCTATGGAGGTCTTTATCCCTTGATGCCTATCTCCAATGAGTCCTCCAAGCATGCTTTCGTTACAATAAAGCCGTCTTCCTCTACATGGCATCGTCGCTTAGGACATCCATCTTCGTTCGTCGTTCAACAAGTTCTTAGAAGAAATAAAATAGATTACACTCCAGAGATTACTCCATATGTTTGTGATTCTTGTCAATTGGCAAAGAGTCATCAGCTACCATACCCCATCTCCACCAGTAGATCCACTGTTCCTTTGGAACAGATTTTTTCTGATGTATGGGGGCCCGCACCTCTTTCTGCTGGGAAACATGCATACTATGTAAGCTTTATTGATGATTTTAGCAAGTTCACTTGGATATATTTGCTCAAAAAGCGTTCTGATGTTTATCAAGCTTTTCTTAATTATCAGCAATATGTCGAGCGTAAGTTTGATAGGAAAATTATTACTATGCAAACTGATTGGGGTGGTGAGTATGAGAAACTCAATGCTTTCTTTCAAAAACAAGGGATCACACATCATGTCTCATGTCCTCATGCACATCAACAAAATGGTTCTGCTGAGAGAAAACACCGTCACATAGTTGAAGTTGGTCTTGCTTTACTTGCTAATGCATCTATGCCTCTCAAATATTGGGATGAAGCCTTCCTCACAGCTACTTTTCTCATAAATTTGCTTCCTAGTAAAGTTATCAATCTTGACACTCCCTGCGAACGTCTTCTTCATGTCCCACCCAATTATGATGCTCTTCGTGTTTTTGGCTGTGCTTGTTGGCCAAATCTTCGTCCTTATAATGCACGGAAACTTGCTTTTCGTTCTACACGGTGTGTTTTCCTTGGCTATAGTCCTCTCCATAAAGGTGTCAAGTGTCTAGATATGTCTACAGGACGTGTGTATATTTCTCGTGATGTTGTGTTTGATGAAAATGTTTTTCCGTTTGCCTCTCTTCGTCCTAACGCTGGTCCTCTCCTTAGGAAAGAAATTCTTCTTCTCCCGTCATGTCAAAACACTTCCTCTGAGGGTGCACAAAATATTGATGATCATATGCCTTTTATTGTGCCTGTTACTAATGCATTGCAGGGTGGTGATTCTCCTGTTGAAAATTCTGTTCAAAACAGTGAAGAAATCAGTTCACAAAATGATGTTGAAATTAGCTCACAAAATGCTGAAAATGGTGCTGAACACGAAGCAGATTCCCAGGAACATTCTCTGGCTCACGCTGATCCCGACGCGCCCGATCCCGAGGATACGCCTGCTGTGTCGCCCGTTCCGTCGTTGACCAGCAGGGACAGCAGCACTGGGCCCTCTCGCGCGGGTGCTGGCCACACGCCCGGCCGACCGCGCCCATGTGCGTCCGTCTCGCCCAGCAGCGTCGCGCCAGCTGGCGCCGCGCGGTCCCCCGCCCCGCACGCTGCCCCGCACGCATCAGACGCGGCAGCATCTGCCCAGTCAGCTGCTCCCTTCTCTCCTGCAGGATCTTCTGCGGCCAGTTCAACTGCGGATGGTTCTGCCGCTAGTACTGATTCTGGCCAAAATGTTGCACATGCACCTGCTTCCTCGCCTCCTGGTGTTCGCACTCGGCTTCAGAAAGGTATACGAAATCCCAAACAATATACTGATGGTACTGTTCGCTACGGTATGCTCTCGTCCACAGGTGAACCATGTTCTACTTCTGAGGCACTCCAAGATCCAAATTGGCGTCATGCGATGCAAGATGAATTCAATGCACTCATTGACAACAAAACTTGGCACTTAGTTCCTCCCGGTCGTGATAAAAATCTGATTGCTTGCAAGTGGGTTTATCGTATCAAGAGAAGATCGGATGGTTCCATTGACGGATATAAAGCACGTTTGGTTGCAAAAGGCTTTAAGCAAAGGTATGGCCTTGATTATGAGGATACTTTCAGTCCTGTCGTGAAGATTGCTACTATCAGGATTGTGTTATCTATTTCTGTCTCTCGTGGATGGAGTCTTCGACAGCTAGATGTCAAGAACGCGTTTCTACATGGTGTTCTGGAAGAGGAGGTCTACATGAAACAACCCCCTGGTTTTGAAGACCCTCATGCTCCTCATTATATCTGCAAACTTGACAAAGCATTGTATGGATTGAAACAAGCCCCTCGAGCATGGTATTCACGGTTGAGTTCTAAGCTCTGTGATCTTGGTTTTACACCATCTAAGGCTGATACATCATTGTTTCTGTTCAACAAGTCTGGTATCATTGTTTTTGTCTTGGTTTATGTTGATGATATTATTGTGACTAGTTCCTCAGATCATGCCATTACAGCTCTTGTTCAGAGTCTCAACAAGCATTTTGCCATCAAGGATCTTGGTGATCTACACTATTTTCTTGGTATTGAGGTTAAAAAGGTGCCTCATGGTCTGTTATTGACTCAGGAAAAATATGCCTCAGACTTAATTGCTAATGCTGGTCTGCGCTACTGTAAGTCAGCCCCTACACCATTGTCCTCTTCTGAGCAGTTGTCTCTTACTGATGGTACACCTCTTGGTCCTGAAGATAGTACACAATATAGAAGTATTGTTGGAGCTTTACAATATTTGACTTTAACTCGTCCAGATTTGGCTTTCTCAGTCAACAAAGTATGTCAGTACCTTCATGCTCCTACTACAGAACATTGGACAGCTGTGAAACGTATTCTACGATATGTGAAGGATACGGTGAAACTTGGGATCACCTTTTCACGGTCCTCTTCTACGTTCCTCAGTGCCTTTTCTGATGCAGACTGGGCTGGCTCTCTTGATGACAGACGTTCCACTGGTGGTTTCGCTGTTTTTGTTGGACCAAATTTGGTCTCCTGGAGTGCTCGTAAGCAAGCTACGGTGTCTCGTTCTAGTACTGAAGCTGAGTACAAAGCCTTGGCTAATGCCACCACTGAGTTGATTTGGGTTGAGGCCCTTCTCGTTGAACTTGGAGTAAAACTGAAGGAAAAACCAAGTCTCTGGTGTGACAATCTAGGTGCTACCTATTTGTCTGCAAATCCAGTATTTCATGCTCGTACTAAGCACATTGAGATTGATTTTCATTTTGTTCGTGAACGAGTTGCTAATAATCGGTTGGCTATAAAGTTTGTGTCAAGCAAGGATCAAGTTGCTGATGGTTTTACCAAGGCGCTACCTGTCAAGGGCTTAATAGAATTCAGGCGTAATCTCAACCTGTCCACAGGTTTAGATTAAGGGGGGCTGTTAGAGATGTAATAGGAAGAGTTCTATATTTGTGTAAACTGTGTAAACCGAGTCCTGTACGACTCTGCCCATCGAGGCTCATATAACGCGCAACCCCGTACGAGGCAAAGTACGGTTTCTAGCCATACGATTAATAGAGACCTCTACATCGCCGATGCCTACAAGGGGCTCATGCGGGTCGGGCCAGGCGGCGGGGAGGCGACGGTGCTGGTCAACGAGGTCAACGGCGTGCCTCTCCGCTTCACCAACGGGGTCGACGTCGACCAGATCACCGGCCAAGTCTACTTCACCGACAGCTCCATGAACTACCCCAGATCGCAGCATGAGATGGTTACCAAGACTGGGGACTCAACGGGACGTCTCATGAGGTACGATCCACGAACTTCAGATGTCACGGTGCTCCAAGCTGGCCTAACGTACCCGAACGGCGTCGCCGTCAGCACTGACCGGTCGCACCTCGTCGTCGCTTCTACCGGGCCATGCAAGCTCCTCAGGCACTGGATCAAAGGGCCCAAGGCAGGCACACATGAGCCTTTTGCAGACCTACCCGGCTACCCTGATAATGTGAGGCCCGACAGGAGAGGAGGCTACTGGGTGGCGTTACACCGTGAGAAGAATGAGCTGCCCTTTGGTCGAGATAGCCATCTGCTCGCTGTGAGGATCAGTGCCAACGGGAAGATAGTCGAAGAGATGACAGGGCCAAAGAGCGTGAGGCCCACTGAGATTATGGAGAGGGACAACGGCAAATTCTACATGGGTTCTGTCGAGCTACCATATGTTAGTGTAGTCACACGCAAATAGACAGTTGATTCAGGATGGCTTTTGGTTTATCATTTGTACCCTTCATTGTAATTTTTTTTTGGTCGGACTGCCAGATGTAATTCACACTAAGTGTATCAACGAATTATTTGTTCTATCCTTCATGTTCTTGTTACCATGTTACCCTCCCACGGATGAAGCTTAAGATGGTAGCTAAACAGACTGGACATTAGTCAACTAACAAAAACCAAAGAATCAGCAAAATATTAACATGCACGAAGAAACGTTATGAGATTGCCTACACTGCAAGAGTTTATTCTGGTACATGATCTCAGATAACATGAAGGATATGAAAAACTAAGTAGCTGATATGGCGATGTGCAAACTGCAAGCATGCAGAAACACAAATCTAGGTGACAGTTTTACCAGGTGAAAAGTGAGTGCAAGAAAATCCACTCAAGTTTAAAATAGCAGGAGCTACAATATGTCATGAATTAAATGAAATGCCTAAAGTAAATTAAGAATAGGAATTACAACTAAGAGCGCATACCTTTTTTTTGCAAGAGTAAGCCAAAGATTAGCCAGCGGTAATAACTGAGCTTTCAAGTGAAGCCAATAGCAAACAGATATTTTGCAGAGCAAAGCTTCCTTTTCAAAGCCTCAGGGATTGACTATTTGATCCAATGTTCAAGAAATCGCTAATCGTTAACTTATCGGTCAACCTCAAAATGGAGATGCGTCACTTATCGGCCGATTAATCGATTTTATCGGTCGGTCATTTATCGGCTTATATTTTTTGCAAATCCTAATTTTTGGCACTAAATTTTCTATAATATGCTATGTAAAAATAATATTGGATCATTGACTAGAAGTATTACCTTAATTCCTTGCATCTGAATCAATAAAAATGGAAAATTTGAGCTAATGCACAGTTTTACAAGACTATAGGACTCGGCCAAAATATCGGCTGTCAGGCCGAAAATCGATCGAAAATCTTATCGGTTACCACCCGATTCACGATAAATCGGTATCTCGGCCGATATTTTGAACAGTGATTTGATCACAATTTCGGGAGCGTAAGCAATTGAGATCCACAGGCATATAAGATGTTACGCTATATACCAACAGACCATCCTATACCGCAGCTTTCCGCTGAAACCAAAAGAAATCCAAAAGAGAGAACAGAAGAATCAGAAGCGGCCGGAATAAGATCAGGAACATTATTCTACTGTTACAACTCTAATAGTAACACATCAAGCATCTAATATCTAAAATGTAAGGAAATCTTTTTTGTTATACAATAATTCCATGCTCTGTATGACTCTAATGTCAAATCTGGAGGGAAAAAACTTACTTTTCAGTCTGTGGCAGGAAGAGACGACAAGGAATTGAAATGCTTCATCTTTAGTTTTGCACCACAGCTATGCATCCCACAAGGAGAATCAGATCCCATGCTCTCCATTATTATGCTAAAGGCTCATTGATGATGCAGATCAGGCTGAAATACGGGGAAGATGGATCGGGTTATGAAACAGCGTATGTGGTAGTTTTTCTGAGGCCACATACCGCACAATATCCACGTGCAGGCAAACACATCTCTGCCATGGGAATTTCTAGCTCGAAATCAGTGATGAAAGCCAGCAGAAGATGTACAAATTTTCTGAATCCAGCAATCAGTGGGTTCATATGTCAATTTCTTCTCACACATATTAAGGAGTGCATGGCAGTTTGCAACGGACAATGTCCTTTGCAACAAGGCAACCATAGGCTTTAGCACATAAATTCTGGAAGTACTTTTCTTCTAGTTGTTTTCCCATCTCCCCTACCCTTTCCTCATGAGAAGTGTATTCCCACTTTTGTTAATAAGGTACAACCAATACCAGCAGGGCTGTCTCATGATTCTCCAAGTAGTAACAGTACTGTCATAGGACTGTACTTGGCCAGATTAGACTTCAGATTCTGGGAGCATCAGTTCTCGTGGTGTTTGGTCCAAAAGGGTCCAATCAAGCTCAATACCTCTGCTCAAGTAGAAGCTAGCGACTGCGAATCAAATCATTCATAATCCTATGTAGTAGCTCTTCAAATCATTCATATCCTACCAGATGTGCAGTCTATCTTTATAAAAAAAAAGATGTGCAGGCTATGGACACTAACCATTCATTCCACTTACAAAGCTACAACTAGTGTATGTATAAATACAGGGGCTGGGAAGGAGGGAGACACCAACCAAGAGGGGGCTGCCATCAGCTGCTTGATACCAAGGGGAAAGAACATCCAGTAGCACATTTTGGTGCCTCTCCAGCCTGTGTTGATGGGCCGCAGTGCAATTGCAAAATCGACTGGTCTTCTCCGGTAATAAGTTTCTAGCCATCCCTCTAAACCTGCAACAACAAGCCTGCGATCAAGATTTCAATGTGTAGATTCCAGCAAGACGATGTTCAAGCATTGCTGAAATCTAATGATAAATGCTCATATTCTGATGCAATGAAACTTCTAATGCAACATCATTCAGCTCCGTGAAGTAAATGCTTAGATAGTTAGAATGCCATATGCAGGGAAGTTAAGAGCAGGCAAAGCTCTTACCTCACGAGCAGGGTGCAACCTGTTGAAGCAAGGCCAGCCTTGTCAGCAGAGACAGCATTGTGGGTGCCAGACCCAAGGACAGGGATCTACTACCCCAGGGGCTTTGAGTGGGTCATGGAGGATGTCCCAAAGAGCGCAGCATCATTCCAGCAGACATACTGGCACAGGAGTGGCGACACAGAAACAGCAACCTCTCCAATGTCGAACGACACCGCTGCTTCCTTTGATCATCCATTTGTGTGAAAGCTTGAGGCTTTGCACTGGAAGAATCACTGATAGCTGCAGTTGTACAAGCCACTACCAGTTGGCAGGTCCATACATCATATGATAGACCAGCTGCTCAGATTCCCAGTGCATAGGCACCGCACCGACCAACAGATAGGGACCAAACTCTGAATTTATCATCTCTATTGTTATCGGTTTCGTTGGTTCTACTAAAATAAAAGGTGCACCTGATTGTAATATTTTGCACAATTTGAGCTAACAGTTTTAATTTCCATGCTTACTGGAAACATGATCCTACTGATTATGATCTTCATTAAAATGATACAGATTTCAGTTTTGCTCCCATTCTGGGGAAGTGTGTAGGCCAGAATCGTGAGTTGTAACAGTGCTCGATATTGCATCTTCTACTCCGTTAGTCATTAGACTGTGTTTGACTAGGTACTTAACAAGAGTAATAAGAACAAAAAATTCTCAAGGTGGAGTCAACCAGGAGACGATTAATGGACATCATATTAACCAAATATGAAAACCACTTTCCAAGACAAAAAAAAAAAAACATGTATTATCATCTCGAACCCATTGCCGTGGATTATTCTCATTCTTATTACAAAGGAAATGTCTGAGTTAACCAAAATGCTTCCAAAGAACTTGCAGATAGATAATATAAACTACAATTAAGGGGACAATAGTAACATTGCTTGCCCCAGTTACATGATAGCACCTATATTATCCATAGGGACGAGATTTTTCAACAAGCCCTGACGAAACAATCTTTGGTGCTTCATCTCCTTCAGACTTTTTCTGAAATTCAATGCCCTGAAACTGGACCCTTGAAGATCGATATTGACAACCATAAGCGTTGCCAAAGCCCCATCCTAACCCGAGACCAACTCCGCATCCCCCACCTATTAACAAAGATAAATTTTAATTCAGCGCCAACCGCCAATTTGCTAAAGATAATTTACATATATATATATATATAGTGATTGGTAAGCTTAGTACCGAATCCCAAGCCAAACACGTTCAGAGGCATTCCTGTGGTAGAAAAGCGGAACAAAAACATGTTATTATCTTACCATGAATGAATGGATGTAGTGAATGAAATCACATAACAGGGAACAGCTACTTAGGTGTAATGAAACCATAACTCTCAAAGTAAGTCTATCCAGCAAAATTTCATCAAGACAAAAGCCAGTTACAAAAGTCAAAACCCCCTTTCAGCTGGGAATACACAATGTTATCGGCTGTATGGTTCTGGATCATATTCCCCATCAATATGGAACATAGAATTATACAAATTGAAGCTTGGATTCTTAACACAAAATCAGAAAAATAAAATAGTTAAATACTACTTTCTGGTTGATGATTTAGTTTGTCAGGACAGTATACAGATTAAATAAAATGCAGCGGCGCTACTATTCCCATATAACTTTGTGGCTCCGTATTTAACAAGAATATGTACTTTATCATCATATATTAGGATAATTAAGAGGAGTCATGTATAGGAAGCATCCATGTGATGTGGTATTTAAATATATTTTTTATATAAAAATGGTTATCTAGCTGAGAGATGTGGACCTGAAAATAGATGGATAAACAATTGTTTTCAACCTCAGAACAAAAATTATTTTCAACTGCTCTACGGCTCCAGCCCAGGAGGTCAAATGGTTCTAGATTTCGTTGTTTCTCGCAATTCTATGTACGCGGTAGGCGGTTATCCTCCTTTAAATGTAAAGAAGCTATATGTAATTTATAATCAGTTCTACAGTACAAAAACATGCTTCTATGGAAATCTGGCTTCATATAATTACTATTGAACGTTGGGCCGTTGCCACATGAATCAGGTAAACATAATTCCTTCTGTAGAGAGTGGGGCTGCCAAACAGATACCAATACAGCTCAATATACCAGCAAAAATCAAAAGCAATTCTTCCGAATATGCTTGAATCATCATACATAGAAAACAAAAACGTTTCCTAGTTCACGCCCCCGACGCCTACAACTTTCTTTTGCAGTGTAAAAAAATGCTCGCGAACAAAGGAAGCGAAAGAATGAATCATTCCGTACCTCCGAACCCCCATCCGACCCCGAATCCGCACCCGACGCCGAAGCCTGCAGCGATTTCAACAGACAGAGACGGCAAGATCAGGAAACCTAGAACGAAGCGAGCGCCAAATTGACGGCAGGATCCGCAAATTTAACGAATCCATCCGTGGTCGGCCGCTCACCGAGCCCAATCCCGGGACCGCTGAAGGTGGCGACCACCATCGGTGCCTTCTTGCTCCGCCGGTAGTGCTCTCGGGTGGATGAGACGAGGAGCCGAAGGGAAAGCAGCTTCGCTTCGATGGTCAGGCCCACACGCCGACGTCAGCGAGTTAGCGGGCTACGCCGGGTCGGGCCGAGCTTTGGGCTCCACGGCAATCTCACGGTGCTTCGAAAACCAAAATAAGTATCATTCCATAATTTTTTTTAAAGAAATTCTGAGAATGATACAAAAAAGAACTTAGGAGAATAGTTCATGGCATACAAAGATTATGAATCTAACATGCCATAAAATCGAAAATTTAAATTTGATTTATAGCTTCAGGAACTAAAAAGGAAAAAATGTGTTAAAAGTGCTTGCCGCAAAATTCATAACCTAATTTGAATTACTACAATTCACCACATAATTCTTTATTATCGAGCTCTTGTCTTTTAGAGTTATGGTGGGTGCATGCTTTACGTATATGCGCTAAAACTTATAGTAAGACTTTTTTTTCACAGCTAAAACTCTTAGTAAGACTTTTTTTTTCACAACTATTTCTAGTGATTTAGGGACTAAGAGTAATGGAAGCATTCCTCGTGGCAGCGACGGAACCAACTCGCCGTTTTATCCCCCTCACGCTCGTGGACTCATTCTCTGCCAATCGTTTGCATCAGGTGTCGTTTCAACCGACCCATTCATATTTCCCTTGTTTTCGTCGTAGATTCAGAGGTTCGATGGTCAAATCCGGCCATCCTAATGATGGATCTAGACATCTCGGTGATGGATATCTCCATTCCGAAAGCCCCCACTCAGGCGTGGGGTGGTTCCTGACTCTTCTGCAAGTCAAGGCGGAGGTTTGGTGACATCCTGCCTCTCCATCCATGTTATGGCTAGCTCATCACTGGTCTAGGTCAGGTGATCTAGGGCGTGCTAGGTTTTTGGCCCACTACTGGTTGTTGCCTGACGTCTCCATTTGGGTTCCTTCTCCCTTAGAGTGTTGTCATCAGGCTCCTAGAACAGCCATGTCCTCTCTGTGTTTGGATCTTTGGTGTTTTAGAGTCTCAGCTCAGATCCTTTTGATGCCTATCTCCTTCGATGTCATGTAGCACCGTCATGTAAATGATAGGATTATCACTTTATGTGTTCGATACCTATGTGTTTTCTTGGTCGGTGGTATGCCATGGTGGCAATCGGTCCTTTCCCACCCTACCCTGCCTTGACTCCTTGATTCGCTAGGTTGGAGTTGATTTCCACTGGACTAGAGTAGGAGGGAAATAAAATCTTTGTAAGATATCGATCATTGCTGGAGGCTACCACACCCTTGGGTGTTGTTTTCCTCCTTGGACGTGTTGCATGTTTCCCTCTCCTTCGCTAGAGCCTCATTTGTTTGAATCGACGCATATAAAGAAAATGGTGTTGCGTGTGTAAGATTCTAATAAGTTTCTTCGGAATTGAAATCGTTCTGCGTCTAAAGCCTCTTACTTGGATACTCGTCCGGCTAGTGCTTGTAGGTGCATGCCCTATGTATATTTTATGTCTTTAGTTATTTACCTCTCTCGCTTTATCTCGAGCTTGTATCCCCATTTTTCCTTGTTTTTTTATTTGCTATCTTGATCGTGGCCATTGAAGAGAAAGAAACCCACCACTAAGCTTGTACTGAATTTTCTCTTGTCTCTGACGAAATCTAGTTCGGCATTGAAAGATGGGAACCATGGATAAACGTTGTGAAGTACAATTGTAATTTTTTTATTAGGTTCCTTTTCGTACCTCGGCGATGGTGCCTTGATGGTGGAGGCGATGACATATCCTACTCCATCCGATCTAAATTAATTGACTCAACTTAGTTTAGATACGGACTAGATGCATATGTATCAATATGTATATAAAGTTGAGTCGAGGGGTATCTCTTCTTGTTATTTGTGTTTCTCTAGTTTTTTCCTACAATATGATGTATTTTCTTCAACCAAATTAATAATTGCAGCTAGTAACCAACTGCTCACCGACATACGGTCCCACATGGCTGCGAACGGGCGTACAGGTGGGGCCATTCATTCAGTGACTGTGTTCCATTGCCGTTGCCTCCCACGAAGCGGATAAGGTTTTCAAACGCACAAGCCTGCGCCAATCCAGTCCGTCCAATCACTCCTCATCACGCATCGGACGGCTGTAACCTTCCCTACGCCGCGTCATAGTCCCCCGAGCCGACGCCGCTCGCTCTCGCAACCTCACCCATTTCACCACCACCGTCGGCAAACCCTTATCCCCCAAAACCCCGCCAACGGCGATGTCTGCCACCGCCATCCGCATCCGCTCCGGCGACCTCCTCGCGTTCCCCGCCTCCGCCAGGCGGGCCGTGGCTGCCGCCTCGGTCGTCTCGTTCCGGACGAGGGCGCCGGCGGCGGGGCGCGTGGCGGTCAGGGTCGTCGCCGCGGCCGAGGGCGCGGGGGCGGAGGCGGAGGCGGAAGGAAAGCCCAAGCCGAAGAAGAGGGCGGCCAGCGGCATCATGAAGCCCAAGCCGATTTCGCCGGAGCTCAGAGAGTTCGTCGGAGGCGCGGCCGAGCTGCCCAGGACCGAGGCGCTCAAGATCATCTGGGCGCACATCAAGGGGAACAATCTCCAGGTAAAACCCGCTCCCCCCGTCGCCCCTCCGCGCATCCGTGCAGTATGCTAGTTTTGTGGTTGCGACTTCGACGGGTTTGGTTTTGCCGCGCGTACTGCATTGGTTAACTGTATGCTTCATGGCTGCGGTTTTTGTGGCTGTATTTTTTCAGCTTGTGGATAGAGGTGTTTTGATTTATTTTATCTGCTGGTTATGTGGCCTCTGAATTTGATTGTCAATTGTGTGTTGATGCTTGTTCTTTCCTGATATGAGGCAGAAGTAATGTTGTCTATGGTCAAGACTGAATAATAGGTGGAATTTGGTGAGGGCGTGTGTTGAACAACTGCCCACCCATGCTTCTATGTTGCCACGGGCCCAGATTTCAAGCCAGCGCTGGCAGGAATGCCAGTGTATTTAGCTGTCTTGTTTGATTCAGGCATGAATGTACAAGCCCTGAACTTGGGATGTAGCTCGTTGTCGCGGATACATCGTTGGCCAGTGCCCTTGTCTAACCGCGTAGGATCAACCTGACAGTGATATGCACATCTGCTGAACATAATGAGTGGCCAGGGTTTAAACTCTGAAATGTCCGTAATCCTGGTAATTTCGAAATTATTTAGGTTTCATCAGCAAGTTGATGATTCTTGACTGAAGTTCTAAATTAAATTTGAACTTTTCCCCAAATTTTGAGGTGCAAATATTTTTTTGTACCGGCTTAAATCGCTGGAACTTTCAGTGAAATTTTGATGTAATTGTAAACCCTGGCAGCAGTTTGGAAATAGCAAAAGTATGGGCTATAAAGAACTGCAAAGGTGCACTCTGATATGTATGTGAACTACAGAGCTGAACTCTTCTCTATCATATTTTACATAAAAACTGCTAAGGATTACAGAGTGCACAAATCACATCCAGTGCATGGGAAATAGCCATGGTCCACATGAAGTCTAATATTTTTAAATATGCACCTGCAGAACATCAGTTTTCTGTGCACAATTACATAACATATTAAATATAATAAATGTCCGACATGAGGATTTTGCACATGTTAGACCGTTGAGATGTGGCACCCTGCCCAGCTCGATTCCCAGATAGCCATGCACTACAGCACTAGCACCTTGCGCATAAGTAGCTCAGTTGCAGACAGCATGCTTACCAGATACATGGCACATTGGCCAGCTCAGCAATTAGCTTCAAGTGACTGAGCCATTCGATTGTACCGGAATATTTATGACCATGCCATTTCTTACTCTTAGTAATACAGAAATTTGAGGCAGCCATTGCTTTGGAAACTAGTCATAATAAAAAGGATTGTAATACCATACAGATTCTATAGCAGTACATCGACACTTTTTATAGTGTGTACCACCTCTCTAATATAAGCTTAAACTTGAAGGGTTCAATCTCCCAGTTTCAGTGTTTGTTTGAATCACTATAACTGCACATGCATATGGTTGCCCCATACCTGCTCGGACCACAATCAAATAGCTGTTTGCTGTTAGCTTTAGGTTCTAGCATGGCCATCATTATCTTTTATAATTGTATGGCCTACATAAAAAAACTCAGACCTAATTGCCAGTGCTATTCTACCTATTCATGTAATTTCCTGTTGCGCATGCATTCTGGAGGTGGACCTGCAACTGCAGGCCCAGGACCAGCCCAGTTGCAATCTCTTCAAGATTACAGAAGATCAATTTAAATCAGTCAAATTCATTCGCTCAATAAGCTGCCCAACAAAACCTTAAAGCTCAAAAGGTTGTGTGCCACGGCCAGGGAGAAACTCCGCTGTGCGTCGGAGGATGTGCCTCTTCACTATTATTTGCGCTTTTGACCAAGTTCCAGATTCTTCATTCATCGGTTCACCCATCCTGGATTCAGAAATACCCTATTTTTATCCAAGTGTTGTTTATGCATTAGTGGAATGATCATTGTGGGTTGAAGTTTAGTATATCTGCTTGTATACTACTAGCACCAGAACCAAGATTGAATTGTCTGCTGTCGAAGAAAATGTTTATAGTATTACCTCATAATATGTAGCCTATCCCAACTTGCTTGGGAAAAAGGCCTTGTTGTTGTTGTATTACCTCATAATATGATCACAACCTAGTTAATGATTATTTTTCTAGATCATCCTGTTGTTTTCATTGTTCAGTAAGGTACTGCAAGAACTAAGATAATTGTCTCCCACTAAAAAAAAGGGACTAAGATAATTGCCTCCCACTCAAAAAAGGGACTAGGATAATTGTTGCTTTCTTGTTTCTAGATAATGCATGCCTTGTTACATACCATATTCCTGTCATTATGCAGTGCAGCTCTTTTTGGCACAGAAAATGTCTGGCTTAACCTTGCAAATAATGCTTTCTGTTTCCAACTTCTCATCGAGCAAACGGTAAACTTATTCTTTATGTTTTTGCAACCAGGATCCTGCGAACAAGAAGATAATAGTCTGTGATGATAAACTGAAGAAGATATTTGGAGGACGTGACCGTGTTGGGTTTCTTGAAATCTCTGGGCTCCTCAATCCCCACTTCCAGAAATGATAGGATTTATGTAGATCTTGCTCTTTTTTGTATTAGCTAAGACCGTTGTGTTGGTATCTTTAGCGAACCTGGTATGAGAGTTCCATGATTGTTGACGAATGGTACATGTGTTCTCTGAGTGCATGTTAATCTAGTGTTTGCAGCAAATGTTTTGCTGGCTTTTGGCTCGTGATTAAATGTTTGTCCTTGATCATTTCTATTTACATCCTATTTGCGTACCATATTAGACCTGGATGGTGGATCATTATGTTCTCCCATTCTCTATATGATATTTGCAGTTTTCCAGATTGCAGCTGAAAGCCAAACACTCATCTATGATAATCAGGGCCTACAACAAAGAAAGGTATGATTCATTCGCTTTGGATTACTAATCATTGCGCTACTGAACTGTCGGCTAGCAGCGGTGATCTATGATTACCGCTGAAACTGTGAGTTTAGCAGGATAGGATACTGAACATTTCTTGGTACGAGCTGCTAATTCAGATCAAGAAAGAGCTCCGTGCTTTCAGGTCGACATGAACCGTGCTGTCAGTCTCAAGTTGGTTGATACCTTTGACGATACCGTTTGGTGCAGGGGCTCCTTCCTTGGTCACCTCATTCTAGGCATGTGGATGGCTGGCAACACGAATGCGAGACACCTGTGCAGAATCGTTGGCCGTGCTTGGACAGGTGAGCTACTGCACATGACTAGAGCTGATGGTTCCCAACAGCTCCCATGGCACTGGTGTCAAATCCTGCTTACGGAGGGTACTGACTACTCAGGCTCGCTGTTTTGTCAAGGGTAGATGACCACTCTACCTTTCTCAGGCTCGTGCACCTCTTCAGATAGACAACTCACCTGATGAACAAGCCTCCCTCCCATAGTACGTTCCATGTCCTGTCATCACACCAAACAAAATTTGGGACATGATTTGGGAAAAAGGCGTGTTACCTCATATGTTGGAGGGTTATTCTTGGGGACTTGATAGTTCTCCAACTTCGTGCTCCATCAAGTTTTACATCATTTGATTTACATCGTGATTCGTGCTAGTTATGAGTTGCAATCTAAGTTGTAACTGAAATTTGATAACATCATCTAATTGAGAAATCGACTGAAAAATAGTCACACCTTTATTCTAGCAATTTACTTGTGCTCAAATGATTAGCAGCTGGGTGATGGGTGATGGGTGAACGAATAATGAATGCACCTAGATAGATTATGTGATGACTCCCCTTAGCTCACTTTATCTAAACAAACAGAGTGTGTAATAGACCAGAATAATCCTTTTCTTTTGCCGACGCATAAATTAATTAGTGCGTAGATTAGCGGAGGCAGAGCACATGTCGGCCGTGGTCGCGTACTCGCGTAGGAGTTGAATAAAGTTGGTAGTAGCCTTTTTTGCTTTTAATACCAGTGGCCGTTGAGAAAGGCTGGTTATGAATTCGTGTTATTTTGTGTTTGGGCCTTAGTAACGCATGTATACTATGTACTCAACACATCGGAGCCGGTTCCTCTTCAACCTTCATACAAGGGTTGATTGGATAAATGTCACTTCAATTCTTGCATACGTTAATGCATGCCATGGAGTGATAATTTCGTCCTGGACAAAATGCAGTATGAACAAAAACGAGCCCCAATGGGTGAAGTTGTCTCTATAGACATATGCGAGAATTGGAGTGGCAATTCTGGAAGTTTGATTATTGTACTAATGACATATTTCAAAATCACATTATTTAGGGATCCGAGGTGACATTTATATAATTAACCTTGATACAATCAGGGATCCAAGGTAGCGAGTTGAGTTACCTTGACTCGGCTATCGACCATAACGTGTGTGAAAACACAATCTTGGCTCGACTCATGTGGCATTCTATTCGATTTGCATAACTCAGCTATACAAGTGAATAGCAATATGCATGAAGGAGAGTGCATCTTGCTAGAGCATGTCCACTAGGAGCTCTAAATCGCTTGCTGACGTGATTCCGGAACCTGCCAAGTGAGAGTTTAGATAGTTCACGTGGCACTCCCTATACGAAATCCACATCATCGTTAGCCCAATAAAAGCACCGACGAGCCCTAACCGAATCTTGTGCGAATGGAGGCTATCAGGGGACGCCAGTGACACAAGCAACAAAACTCCATGTAGGAAGATTCCTGCAGACCCACGCGTCAGCCTCACTCTCTCTCCTCCCACCTACCACTCTCTCATTTTAATTCTTCACTTTATCGAAGCTACTACTTTCTCTAACTGCCAGTGCTACCTATTCTAGTTAACCGGTGTGAAGTCTAACTGATGGACGGTATTGCTATCGACGGCATACCATTACGTAGCTACATGTCCGTTACAGCTAGCATTTGGAGGTCACTGAATGCTCTTTCCTACGGACTGCGATCATAGTTTACTTTAGCATCTGATAACCGATATGTCCTGTGTTTCTAGACTTTTTTGTCATGTCGTACCCCGAAAGGTCCTGTTCACAAACGAACATTCTCTGGTGCTGCTTTTGTGTACGTGACGCCTCGTCAATCTGCTGCCAAGTACTACTACCAGCCACGGGGATTGTTGGATTCCAGTGATCGTTATGAACTCCAACGATTGCTGTATGAAAACCATAACCAAGAGCTCAACCCTATATTGGTTGTACTAGTACATTGCCATAGGAGTACACACAAATTTGTCTTCTTTCTCCTTTTGAGACTGTAAACGCTCATCGGAGTTGGTATATTCGTGCTCCTCGTACATTGGTTCACTTACCTAATCAACATGGTTGGGCGGTTCGGGCAGATCAAATAAACCTAATTACACTGACCAAGTGGCTAACTACACTACGTGATCGAGTACCGTGCAATCTACTCCAACATTTCTCTTAGATGGAGGCACTTCAATATTTTGTTTTTTGAAAGAAATGAAAGACAGCTTTGCCTTAATTTATGAATGAATAGAGAAGAAGTAACAAGGCCTTAAGGTTACAGGTACGCCCCAAAATGTAATACAAATGCCTAATCTCCCAGAAATAAATGGCCAAAATATTTTGCCCCGCCAGGAACCCAAGTTCTGAGCACTAGCTAGTACGGAGACGGGGAAAAAACCCCTCCCCTCTCCCGCGACCCCCCCCCCGCGGTGGCCGGGCCGCTCCCTCTCCCCGGTCGGCCTTCCCCCTCCCCTCGCGCTCCCCCTTGCCGCCGCCGGGCCTTGCCTGGGCGGTGCCGACAGTGGCGGAGTCGGCTCTACCCGTCGCTGCGCTGGGGGCGTGGGGACCCTGGCGGGCGGCGGTGCACTTCGGCGGCAGCGGTCCGGCGCGGCGGGGTGGTACCCGTGCGTCGGGTGGGTGGAGGAGCGGCGGCACGACCCTTGGTGGCGGAGCAGCGCAGGCAGACGGCCATGACAGGGCCTGCTTGGCCCAATCTGGGCCCAGTTTGGGGCCCGGAGGGGATGGGCGGGCTGCGCATGGCGCGCCGGTGATGCTCCCTGGAGGTGGAGTAGTTGCGACGGCGGTGGCTAGGTGGCGGCGGTACTCCGGCCTGCTGCAACGTGGTAGTGAGGTCTTTGCGGGTCTGTTTGGGCCCGGCCGGGCGGGTTTGACCTCGCTGCCATGTCCGGTCGGCTACCGCGAAGGCGGTGGAGGTAGTTCCCTCCCGCTCGGCTGAGGTGCTGCTACCCCCGACCCGGCTGTCTCTCATCTCTACGTCTAGGCCCTACTCCGGCGACCACAGGGAGACAACGAGGATGGCTTCAAGATCGCGGTGGCGTGTGCTGGTGGGCGGCAAGTCTGGTGGAGCACGTCGAATCGTCCGGGTTTGAGGGTTGATGGACGAGAGAAATCTTGTCGGCAGGCCCGACACTGACGCGGTGACGCCTGCGGGTGTCGTCTTGCCTTCCTGAAGGGCGTCGGTAGTCCCTCCTCCCCAATCCCTTCCGTTTATCGGGGGAAACCCTAGGACTAGTCCGGGCAGCAGTGGCGTCGTTGTCACTTTCCTTGTTGAAGGTGTTGCTTGATATGCGGCGCTTCGGCGTGCTAGGAGTGTGGTGGTATTCTCCGGAGGGCGCAGCGGTTGCGAGTCATTTTTTGTTCTTGTCAAGCTGCCGGTGTCGGCATTGTTTTCTATTTCTTTTCTCTTGTGTTTCCTTTTGGGCTTGGTTATGCTGCAGCCCCAGCATGCTTGTTGTATCGGTTGGTTGCAATATTAATATAGCGGGGCAAAAGCCTATTTCGAGAAGGAACCCAAGTTCTACCATCCAACTTGATCTTCTGGAAATAAATGACTCAAATGTTGGTGTGGTTTTTCTTTTCCTTTTTTCCCTGCCGTGTGTATCTTTGATGTCTCGACATTATGTTGTTGCAAATGCCGATGTAATTGATATCACTTGATATTAACATATAATAACTTTGATAAAAAAAACTTGACCTTCGAGAAGACAACGGGGCCATGGTACGTGGAGGAGTACATTGTTGCTCCACCAAGATTCCACGTTGTCGAACACAATCCAAGAAGAGGAGTCAAAGTCCTCAAGCCCAATCCAAACTCTAAGAGCATCTCCAGCCGCGTCCCCCAAAGCGTCCTCCAAACCGCGCCGGATTGAGCGTTTGGGGAACGTGTTTTGTTCGTGTCGCCTTTGGGGGACGTCGCTCCCCAGCCGCGTCCCCCAAACGCCGCCCCCAAACATTTAAAATACTTCTTTTTAACACAGAACCATTTATCAAATATAGCATATGAATAAAAATGTTTGCGAGGATTGTTTTCAAATTAAATTACAACAAACAATAAAACAAGTAAACAAATATAATAAATAGGGCTAGATGCTACATCAAGGTGCCACGGTATTTCCTTTGATCCTCCACAAATGCTCAACGAGATCAGCTTGAAGTTGCTCATGCACATTGCTGTCACGGATCTCTGCGTGCATGGCGAGAAAATCAACAAAATTTGCAGGCAACTCATGATCAACCTCCGCAAGAGGGCCTTCACACTCATAGGGACCAACATGTGACCTAGCATGATTCTTGCGGTCATCCTCGATGATCATGTTGTGCATGATCACACAAGCCTCGCATCACCTCCCACATTTGGTCGTGAGACCAGCTTAGAGCAGGTACCGGACAATGGCAAATTGTGCTTGAAGCACACCAAATGCACGCTCGATATCCTTCCTGCAAGCCTCCTGTCGCGTAGCAAAGTGAGAATTCTTCGGACTCGATGGATTCGAGATTGTTTTGACAAAAGTGGCCCATTTTGGATATATACCATCGGCTAGATAATAGCCTTTGGTATATTCTTGGCCATTGATCTCATAGTTGCATGGTGGAGCATGCCCTTCCACTAGTCTCGCTGAACATCGGAGACTGCCGCAACACGTTGATGTCATTGTGTGATCCCGCCATGCCAAAGAAAGAATGCCAAATCCACGAGTCATAATCTGCCACAGACTTCAAGCACCACACCTGCAATATCCATGACGGCCTTTGTATATACCTTGCCAAGCAAACGGGCAGTTCTTCCATGCCCAGTGCATGCAATCGATGCTTCCAAGCATTCCAGGAAATCCTCTGGCAGCATTTTGTGCCATGATCCTTGCAGTCTCTTCCTCAGTTGGTCCTCTCAAATAGTATTTGCCAAACTTTCCCACCACAGCTCGTGTCAACACCCGGATTTTTAAGTCCAGATGCCTATTATGCTGTACATCGCAATCCCAGGAATATTATTATTGCGAGACATAATAGTTGAATATCATAGAGTCATCATTTATTACAACACATAATCGTCTTACAAAGGTAGATCACATGATCCAATATTACAATAGTAGTTGATCTATCGATCAACGAACATCACAAATAGCGGAAGCGAAGTAGTAGTGGCTATCTAATCCACAGGCCAACGCTTGACGTCAGGAGCGGTCCTAGTTGTCGTAGACGTCCTGCTGTCCATCTTCCTCGTACTGCTGTTCACCTTCATAGTCTGGCTATTTGAATAGCCAGGGACAAAGCCATGAGTACTTTTAAAGTACTCGCAAACTAATACTAGTGTAATCATTACTAATTGTAGTAAGGGGATACTAAGCTCTAGGTTTATTTGCATAAAGCCAAGTTTATTTCATAAACATTTAGTAAAGATGCTTGAATCATTAGACTAACTCAAGTGGGAACATTAGTGTCATTCCCACAACTCTGTTGTGATTCCATTCAAAATCACCATTCACCTTTCAAATTCAAGTCACCATTCATATGTCACCTTTTTTGAAAATGGTCTGATGACGGAACAGTATGGCCTTTCCAATCGTCCGTAACCGTGGACACGGCTATTCGAATAGTCCTACACTCTGTAGAGGTCGTACACTTGTGCCACAACATTTGCAATAATCCGTCGGGTTAACGGCCCTGATTTATCATACTCCGTATGCGGACTACCAATCATAACCTTTCACTTATATACTCTAGTACGAGCACCTCTCCCCATGAGCTTGGCCTCCCGGTGAAGACAGACTGTCAGCTCGGGAACCGCACGAGGCTTGGGCCGGACATTCACCTCATTCACGTCATATCGTATCATTTCTTTTGTTGTAGAGGCAGCCTTCGACCTAACCCCGATGACGCTTGTTCAGAGGGAACCCATACTAAAGCACATAAATTTCTAGTTAAGCCCTTACCCATGTTGGGTATTGTGGGGGTACTTGCAAAATTGGAATGGTATCGCATTCGAACCCAACCATCAGTTTTTGTAAAATTCACCAAGTCATTCATAAGTCATATTCACCTTCAAAATCTTTCAATAGAATGAATCATCATTCCAAGGTTTTCAAAGTCATTTCATTTCACATGTTCCCATCTAGAGTAGTCAATTTTATTTGTTTAGCACTAGCAACTAGTCATGAGGGGTGCTAAACAATTTGTATTGCTCTAGGCTAAGTTTGATACTCTTGTTCTACTCTATATCTAACCAAGTGAATCATGAATCAAAAAGTAACTTTGATAAATAAAAATCAAGTAAAGCTTGTACAGTAAAAACTTTGGGATAGGTTCATAAAGTAAAATGTAATGATGCCTTGCTCTGGTAGAGCTTTGCACCCTGATGGTTAACAAGTTCATTAGCTTGCCTTGATTGGTGGGGTGATCAAAGTGTTCTTCTTCTTCCTCTTGGTAGAATACCTCCTCCTCTTGATAGTCTCCGGTACTAGCGTCTATACACGAATACGAGGATACAATCACCAAACAATACTTAAGTACTCTTAATTAGCCTTAATGGCCCACACAAATGATCTAGCATCACTACTTAACATTTATCCAACAATTATTCTAGGGTTTCCTTATTTAATATTAGGAAAAATACTTTCCTCTCATTAAAATTGGAATTAGGGTTTCTCTTTGGTTTGGGAGAAATAATTTCCTCTCATTGAATTCTTCTTAAGATTTAATCTTCTCAAATAACCAGGGATGATCCCATGTTGACCAAGGTCAACACTTCACACTTATTATTTGAGAGAAAGGATTTAAATGAGATTCATCATCTCATGTGATTTAAATAACCATGGCAATATTAAATACTATTTTGATTTAAATTCTATAAGTGAGCAAATATGAACCTAGGCAGTAGAGGTCATCATATTACTTCATAATACTTGAGAAAATGATTTAAATGAGGTGCTACACCTCATAGATTTAAATTCCTAAAACTTGAAATAGTTTTAAATGAGCTAGTATTGACTACATAGCCAATATTTTGATTCTAGCCCATGATCATGCAAAACAACTATGCTGTATTTTTGCATAAACAATTAGATTATGTCAAATGTGATTTATTAGAGTTGGAAACAACTTAAAATCATTTATAGATAATTTCTAATATTTATTTGAAGTCAGAAAAGGCCCTGCCTTGTTATTTTTATCATTTAAATTTTATTTCGAATTTGGACATGAGGCCTGTGGCATTATTTAGATAATTTCATGAGCTTTCCAGAAATATAAAATTGGTTAAATTTGGTGCAGTAGATTTCAAACTATTAAATTTTGAAGTTGGCACCAGTATTGAATTTAGCTAAAAGGATTAAATCGAATTTGAATTCTGGGCTTTAGGCGGGAAGGTAAACGGGTCAAACTGAGGAAAACAGCGCTGGGCTGGCCCGGTAACGCTTCAGCGCGCCGCGGGCCAACTGACAGGGTGGGACCTGCGTGTCAGTCTCACTTTAACACCGAATCGGTACCTGGCAACGTCGACCGTTAGATTAGGTCGTGGATCGACGGCCGAGCGTCGTCGTCGTCGACGGGGGAGGAGCCGCCGCGCCGGCGAGGTAGGGGGTCGGAGAGCGCTGGAGGTCGCCGGCGCTCGAGGGCGGTGGTCGAGGCGTCGTTGGCGAGGGTGAATAGGCCCCTGGTACCGTGGCGGAGCTCGGGGTGGCGTGGATCACTGGATTGATCTGCGGCGGCTCCGGCGATTGCGAGCTCGTAATTGGAGCGTTCTACTGCGCAATGTGGGTGAGAGAGGGGTTGAGGAGGTCCAGGAGAAGGAGGGGAGCAAGTTTGGTGTGGAGCTTGAGGCACGGGAGAGGCTCTATTTATAGGCGAGATGGCGACCGGCGGGTGCTGTGAGAGGTCATCGACGGCGAGGGCTGTCCAGGGCGCGAAGGGGCAAGCTAGGGGGTGCTTCGTGTAGGCGACGGCTAGGCGATGCTCAAGGCGTAGCTGTTGCGTCCAGGGCGCGATAGGATCGCTCGGGCGCGTGCGGTTTTTGCCACGGCGTGCTCGGCCAAAAGCGGAGGAGGACGGTGATGATGGTGCCTGCGCGGGCTAGGGAGCTTGTCTACGGGGTAGAGGCGAGGGAGGTGGTGCTCGATGCAGACGTAGGGATGCAGGAGGAGGACGAGGGCGACGGGTCGCGTGGTTGTACTGCGACGTCCAGAACGGCGTCTGGGCGTGCTCACCGCGCGCCTGGCACGTTCTGGGCGTGTCTGGGCACGCTTCGTTCGGCCAATGCCGTGCGTTGGAGAGCTCCAGCTGGGTACTGGCAGGATCGTGGTGATGAGTAGATGCTTCTAGGCAAGGTTGTGCTGAGAGAGAGAGGCTAGAAAGAGAGTGACCAAAGGTGGCCGGCATGGCATAGTTTGGCATATTTTAGGGTTTCTCCTCGACTTTAATCAACCATGCAAGTACTGGGCTAGAGGCAGGGGGTGTAGGGGAAGCTGATGATCACATTTCAAAAGTGGTTTAGGCTCAAAACTGCTGGACAATAGCAAGTGTGCAAAAACCAGAATCATGCCTGCAAGGTGTTTGTGAAAATGGCCGCATGAAACTTTTTGTGGAATTTTGCAATTCTTTTTGGTGCACTTCATTCTTATATTTAAAGTGATGGAATGGTGGTGGTGGTGTCCATTTTGGTGAAGATTTGCAAAGTTTCAAAAAGTGGATCATCTTCTCTTTAATTCAAAGTCTCCACTTGGCAACTCCCTACTGGTCAACCTGGTCAACATCAGCACTAATGGTCAACATGAGAGTTGTTCACTTTCATGTGGTCTTGGATGACATGGAAATGTTTGACCAAGTTTAGTTTAAGAAATGAGAAATACAGAGGGGTAAAGTGGGGAACATTTTATAAAATGGCCAAATGACCATTATCACATGTATGTTGATTTTGAGATTTGCTTGTGTTTGATTCTTGATCCAATGATGCATTTGTGTTAGTTTATCATATTTAAGTATTACACAAGCAAGAGATCAAGTAATGGTGGCCTTTGGTGAAGATTTGCTATTTGGCATAATGTGTATGTGAGTAAAAAAATGGAATTATCTCACCATTTGAATTCTCTCCAATGAATTTGACTTTTGTTGACTCTAATGTGGTTCTTATTAGTTTAGAAACATTTTAAGATCATTGAAACCAATTCAAATGGTCTTGTTCAAAGATTTGCAAAAATGGCCATAACACATAAGAGGTGATGTGTCAATTTTTATTAAACTTGTAAATTGTTGATCTTGCTTTACTTGGACATGGGTTAGGGTCAATTTAGTGTTATATTAGGTTGAGAGATGGTTTCACCTCAATTGGTCAAGGTTTAGAGTCATAGGGCAAAAATTGATGAAATGGCTATGTGCCACATATGCTTCTATGCATATGTTGCATTTGAATTTTAATTTGACTTGGATTGGCCCAAATGGTGTGGTTGAGTGTTGAAATGTTATATGGAAGTGATCCCACCATTCACAACATATCTTAGGGTCAATTTTCTTAAATTCACATATTTGCTATTTTACTCTCATATGCCTCTATGGCATTTTTAATTTCTTTTTATTTTCTTTGGTTTCAACTTGGAAACGATTTAAGAAGTACTATATAAGGTTTATGAAGCATTTCCAATCCTCTAAATAAAATGGAAAAGTCTAGGGTAAAGATTTATAATTATAGCCATAGGCACATATGCCTTTTTCTTATTTAATTTCCTTTTATTTTATTTTAACTAGGTTGGTGATAAGAGGGGTGAGGTTTAGGGTTTAAGATCACTTCAAATACTAATAACAAGCAATCATAGCAATAACACAAGAATTAAGCAAGATCACTATGTATCATACTCTATTTAATAAAAAGTTTTTGTTGGTTCCAAAATTTGGAACTAGAGAAATTCATTTGTTTTATTTTGAAATTCTTGGGATGTTACAGCTCGGCAAAACTTGTACATGCACTCAATGGCAGTAGACTCACTCATGCGAAGGTAGTCGTCCTGTGTATCGGCAGGTGCTCCGTATGCAAGCATCCTCATGGCGGCGGTGCACTTCTGAATCGACGAGAACCCGACAACGCCTACGGCGTCGAGCTTGAGCTTGAAGTAGGGGTCGAACTCTCGAACGCCGTGGAGGATATTCATGAACAGCCCCTTGCTCATCCTGTACCGGCGCCGAAAATTGTCGGCATGTGTTTCCTCGTCGGCGAAGTAGTCGTTGTGCAGCATGGCCTCTTTCTCTTCTCCGCCTCAGCGTCAAGCATGTCCTGGAGGGACGCGATGATCAGCAAATGCTCCCGCAGGTCGTCGTCGAAGGCTTGCTCGTCCTCCAGCAGCAGGGCAACCATCTCATCGTCGCTGTCCATGGCTAAAGCAAAATCAATGGTTAAAATTGCGCCGAGGCGAGACGACGCAACAAACAGCGGCCAATCGCGCCTACACGGCAAGTCGTCGAGCACCTTCGTGCGCGGAGGTGGGGCGGATTTGACGACGCGTTCCGGGACGCGCCGGCGACGCGGCGGCGGCGGCACGACCGGCGGGAGCCCCGGCCGTGACAACGGTGCCGACTCTCGCGAGAGATCGGACGCCCAAACGGCCGGGAAATCCGGCGGCGGCGGTGGGGTGGGAGGCGCGGGAAGGAAGGAGCGACGAGAAAAGAGGCGCGAACCAACGGTTTATGCAAATAGTCGCCGACATGTGGGAGCCCGCCTCGCTTTTCGTTGTGTCCAGCGTCCCCAGTGCATCCCCTGTGGGACGGGGACGGGCTCGGGGCGCCGGACACCGTATCGGACCGCGCCGGATAAAAATGGGCTTTGAGGGACGTGGCTGGAACGCATTTTTTGTCCGGCGCGCCCCAAATCCCTTTGGGGGACGCTTTGGGGGACGCGGCTGGAGATGCTCTAAGCTAGCATAGACCAAATGCGGATAGAGGAGCGACAACGGAGAAGAAGGTGACAAGCCGACTCGTTGACACGACAGCAAAGGGGGCAAATCCTCGTGTGAACGCATGATATAATTTTCACTATCTTTTGTAGTACAATAAATTTCTAGCAAACCACACTGCATTGTGCAAGTGCCAAAGTGCTGCATCCCACCCTCCTTGCAAACCAAATTCCGAATATAAGAATAGACTGCATGAGTTGTTGGACCAGCTAGCTGCTAGCATAGCAGGTGGGCAAGACTATCACATCATACCCAACATGGCAACATGCAACAGGAGAGAAACCATACATCAAAAACCCAACCCCTCCACATTCAAACACTCTTATACCACATCGGTCCAAACCCCTCCACAAAACACTCCGCAAGTCACAAGCCCAACACCCGAGAACAAAGCACGATCTCAATCAACAGAGCGAGCTCGGAGCAATGGGGAGCGCCACCAGGATCATGAGGACGGCGCTCCACGCATTCTTCACGCACTACCACCCGGCGGCCTCCGCGGCGGCGCTCCTCGCGCTGCCCTTCTCCGCCGCCGCGCTCCTCTCCCGCTCCCCGGCGGCGTCGGCATTGCTCGCGCGCCCCTCGCTCCTCCCGGCGCTCTCCCGCCGCCTGCGCCGCGTCCTCGTCGCCGCGGGGTTCCCGCCGGCGTCTCAGCTCCTCTTCCTCCTCAACCACCGGCTCTCGCAGTCCGCGCTCTCCTTCCTCGCCACCCTGCCATTCTCCCTCTCCTTCCTGCTCCTCGCCAAGGCCTGCGCCGTGCGCGCCATGCAGTCCCCGTCGTCGCCGCGGACCCAGCACCAGAAGCTGCCGCTGCCCACGTCGTCGTTCCCGCGCTACCCGGCCATGGCGCGGACGCAGCTCGCCAACTTCGCGGCGCTCCTGCTCGCCAACGCGGCGGTCTTCGCCGCGCTCCTCGCGGCGTTCAACGCCGCGGAGGCGCTGCGCCTGGGCTCCGACGGCAGGGCCGTGCTGGCCCTCTCGGCCGCCGGCGTCATCGTCTACTCCGTCGCGCTCGCCAACGCCGCCGCCGTCTGCAACCTCGCCACCGTCGTCGCGGCCGCCGAGGGCGGCCGGGGCGGCTGCCACGCGCTGCTCAAGGCGGTGCTGCTCGTCCGGGGCGACGCCGCTACCGCCGTCGCCGTGGCGCTGCCGGCGAGCCTGGCGACCACCGCCGTCGAGGGGCTGTTCCAGCACAGGGTCATGAAGCTCTACATTGTCGACGGCAGTGTAACCTCGGCGATGATCTGCGAAGGGTTCTTGATCGCCTACATTCACTCCATGATCTGTGTTCTTGACACTGTCATCACCTTCATGGTCTACCAGACCTGCAAGGCCAGCCACTCTCGTGATCTCTTGGAATTGGAAGGGAAAGAGGATTTCTTTGCCTAAAACGGTTCAGAATCTCAGTTACTCCACTACAGAGGCTAGAGCATAAACCTCTTATGATCATGGTGATGCTCATTCATGTTTTTTTTCTTCTTTTTTTAGTTTTCTTTTACCCATTGGCCAATGCTTGTTCTGGGGGCAGCTGTGATGTTATGTTAGTATAATTAGGAAGTGCATCAGGTCCATCAGATTGATCAATCTGTAAATAATTGGAGACTTGGGCTTACTATAAAGTCATATAAATAGATAATTCAGTGTAGTTTTGCATACACTGCATACTTGCGTCTTTTGGTAGAGGGAGCATACGCCGCCCGGGAGCTGAATCGAATTTCCGGTTGAACTAAACAATCTCATTTGCTAATATCAAGGTTGTTTGGTTGTTCTGCTGCTGTTGACATACCTGAAGTAGCACCTCAGCTAAGTGGTCAAGAAAGAATGTTATTTTTATCCAGATGAAACATTCTGCATGAGAGCAGCTTTTCACAATGAATTATCAAGTACTCCTACATACATGTTCCAAATTCATGCCATGTTCTGACAATTTTGGAAACAAATATTTTAGCTCACTCCAGCGCCTGCAGCTGTATTGTCTATGGATAAGATCCACATCCTGACACTGCCACCCAAAGTTGCCAACAATTTTTGGGTCACTTGTTCGGATCATGAGCCCACCATTTTCCTTGATTCGAAAGCAAAGCAACAGGCATGCATACTTACTACTGCTAGTCTAGTGCACATCCACATCAACTTGGCTGGCCTGGTGGTGAGTGAGTTGTAAAAAAAAAAAACTCAATGATTTCTACCAGCTTTTTGGTAACTTTTCTCGGCTCCAATCCATTCCATGCTCTCAGATCTGGGAAATATGGCTACCGCTAGTCTGCTACAGTACCACTTGCCATATGGAGATTCCCAGTGACACAACACTACAAGAACATTCTTCCATTAGAGTGTTGGGACTTCTTGTGCTACCATTTTTTGGACCAAAATTGCTGGGCCAGGGGACTAGGCTAGTACATAACAAATGGTAAACACTAAAAGTTAGGGCATAATAAAGTATCTAAGCTTTTGGAATGACCAACTGGGAGACAACAAAGGTGCACAAAGGGTCTCTCTAATTAATGCACTAATGGACTATGGGAGGAAAGAACAGTGCTTGTAGCCTTCTAGGACCTTAAATTGCCCCAGATTCCAACTGCCAAGATTGCCTTTGGAGTGAGGTGCAGATGTGATAGGAGAGTGCACATACTAGCTAGAAACGGACATGACATACTTGCAATCAGTGAGATTACAGCTTGATTGCAAACAAAAATTTAGAAAAGATAGCCTAGATTGATGCAGAGGCTGGGGGCCTGGGGCTGCCCCATTTGGGGAAAAAAAAAGAAAGATAGCCTAGCTCAAAACTCAAAGATGCTATGAAACATGAATCCTACTACTTAGGTTATAATATCATGTTAGGAGAGAAGCATTTAGCCAAAGCAAAACTTTAACGTCAAGCATGGTTGAGAAAGCTGATATCTCCGATAAATAAAATAAGCTAAGACGCTTCTTGCCGTAGGATGGAATGTCCTTACCAAATTTCATTCTGAAATCATTCATGGAGGGTATGACCTGATATTTCTTCCAAAAGTTTCAAGATCAACCAACCAAATAGTGCCCAAGATTCTCACTAGAGGCAACAGCATTAGATTAGGACATTCTGGCTGATATTGACACTGATGTGCCTGAAATTTTGCAATGACAATGCTCTCCAGCGATATAGTTAGGTAGAAAATTCTGAAAAAAGTCCACATATTTAAGGGTATGAAAGTTCTAAAGTTGAGAAAAAGGTAGTGTACCGCATAATAAGTGGGAGGCAGGGGTGCCAATATTTAATCTGAAGCTCTAAGCAGATTTAGAGTGCTGTCTCCAAGTAGCAACTGCAGCTAGAAAACGAGCTTGAAATAACTATTTACCGAGGAAAACCAAAGAAAAATGTGACAAGGGATTTCATTTACTATGATAACTCAAATTTAAACTGTGGAATTAAAGGATGATGAATATCAATCAAAATATATTGTCTAGATGATCCCTTGTGCTGATTTCATCTTCTACAAATTATCACAACAAACATATAGAGACACCAGAAACATCTGTACATTCAGTTACCCTTTTAATCTTATTACAATACAAACAAAAACATGCCATGGAATAATTATTCTAAGTTACAATGTGAACATGTAAACAACTGACACTTCTACATAAACAAGTATACATAGCTTCCACCTAGCCAGTATTATACTGCACTTGCATCAATTGGCAATTCCGTTTATCTGTGCTGTATGAGCAATTCTGTGTATCTGTGCGAAAACTGCAAATAATGATATTGTTGTATTGTGTGACTGTAAGAACGTCTGGAGCAATATGACTTCAGGGATTGCACACATCCAATCTTTGCCAGAATAAAGCGAACAAAATACCACTGTTACAACTCTGCATCGAGAGTCCAAACAGAGTCTATTCTTCCCTTTTAAACTGTAAAACCCCAACTTGCCTCTGGTTACTGTTGCTAAGGTCTGTCCTTGTAAGCGAACCTTGATTGATAGACATGCTGTTTGGCCCTTTCTGTTGTGACCTGTTGGAAGATGCTGAATTTCCACCATTCTGGTTGTTGCCCCTACCAACTGGCGGTTCATGGTTATGTTTTCCTTCATAAGTTGTTATGACAGCCTTGGGGTCTGATGAGGCTCTCTCGATGTGCTTCCTGACACTGCATCCAGCAAAGGTGCACTTATAGTAACTCCTACAAGTAGAAAGAAAGAGATCATGGATGTAGTACATGAGACAAGTAAAGCAAGAAGTACATGAATCTCATCTAAACTGCTTAAGTCATTAGAAAGTGCATAAACAGGTAAGTATTTTAAAGAAATTTTGATTATATTCAGACATGATTAAATATTTGGATGCAGCAATATTACTACAACTTTCAGGAAAGGCCATTTGACAGAACCAGAGCAACACATGAGGATATTCCTTTCGCTTTTGACTATCTTCTTTTATATTCTACAGCAATCAACCACGACTTCTACTACCTTTGTATTCCTGGTTCACTTTATCTTGCTCTTCCTTTTGCGCAGCTAAGATGGTTCTTTTTGGGTATATAGAAATATTTACAATCAGCTGTAAGGTCACCCGTAGGCAGCACTACCACATCCTGCTGACTAGGTTTCAAATCCTATTTAGGAGAGCCGCGAGTATGAAGAAAGCTACAAGCCTGATACTGGCCCAGCTTTTGATCAAGCTGCCAGTAAGGAAGCATTACATCAAGTTCTTATTGTTCGCCAGGTATTGCAGTCGTTTGGGTGTCCCTCCGCGTTTTCTGAGGAGCAACATGAGACTTTCTTTTGATTTCCAAACTCAGTAGAGACAGGCCACGAAGGGGTCTATTTCTTGGTCCACCTTTAGCCCCCATAGCCTGGTTTTAGATCATGGTTTTGCTGGTGTGAACCATGGTATTGCCTACAAGGCAGCAGTGTCACTAGCTTTTGCCACGTGGGATCACATACAGATAATGGCATCATCAACCTTTGGCCCACTGGCAGACTGCCAGCGCATAATTCCTTCTATTCCAAAGATGCTCATGGGTCCTGCACCACCACCAAACTGGTCGTCACACCGCAACAGTGATATGGAAGGATTGAAGAGAATCGATGGGGCCACATGGACTTCAAAATGGTGATGAGGATGGCCACGTGGACAAAACGACCTAACCATTGTCCAGATCAGCAAAATAACGATAAAAACTGAGTATTGATAGTTAGCTATCTTTTTAGGGCAGGACTGATAGTTAGGTTATGTGCACTAGCAGTTGTTTATCTCTGTGTTAGGGACAAAATATAGATGTAGCATTGCATAGTCTGTTCATTATTTTTATACTCCTGGCTATATTCATTCAGAAGTGTATTCCTTTGATCTGCCATCAGGTAACAACTAAGGAATCATGCCACGGAAAATGAGGTACAAATTCTTGTTTTAGTGAAGTGAAATTTTGTTTGGGGTACTAAAGCATGCAAGGTTCGAGCAGAGTAAATAGCTTAAAGTTGCTGAACACATGCATCAGATAACATACAATATATGTGATCTATACCTCAGTCACCATTTGGAACTCTCAAGAAAATAAATTGAGGTGAGAAATGGAAGAACACAAGGAGTTGGAGGAGTGAAGCATGCCCAGCCGATTATGATATATGAGCCATAGTATATACTATATGAGTAAAAGAGAACAGCGTAAAGAAATACCTGGGATGAGGATTTCCTTTCACCACCTTCTGCCCATACTTGCGCCATCTATAACCATCATCCAAGAGGTCAACTTCACTGGTTGTTTGCACAATGATCTTAGACTCCGTCAGGGTCTTCTGTGAAGAAATTTGTATATTCCTACGCAATGGAAGAATTAATTTTAATAACGCAAGAATATAATCAGACAGTGGAATTTTATTGTCAGCTAACAGCACCTTCTTTTGCAGTCACCCTCCCTATCATCAACTTCATTTGGCCTAGATTCTCCATCATCCCTATCATCCTTATCGTCCCCCTCACTTAAACCAGATAATTGCTCAGACATTCCATATACAGCTTCCTGATCTCTCCTAACACCTGACAAACCAGATGCTGTGTCATTGGATTGTTCGTTTTGCTCGGCTGCTGAAGAGCTGCCATCTTTTGGCCGCTTATTTGGTGGACGTTGGTGATTGTGTTTCCCTTTATATATTATCTCAGATATTTGACCATCTTCTGCATGCTCGACTTTTTTCTTCACAGGACAATTGGCATGAGTACATTTGTAGTAGCTCCTTGGGCAATCACTGCCCTTCACCACCTTCTGACCATATTTCCGCCAATTATAGCCATCATCGGCAGGCTTATCAACAGGGGCAGGAACTTGATACCTGTGAGATGCCTCAGCAGATTGAAAGACTGCATTGTCATTGTTCGATATTGTCACCTCCATGTTGGGTGCGGAGCTCATATGCTGTAGAGCTCCAGATGATGCTGCAGCTGCTGAAAACGATGGTTGTTCAATGTGATCAAACCTTCTGAGCGGAGAATGGCTTGCTTGGGCTGTGACTTGGGCCAGAGCCTGTTGGTGCGACATGCCGAAACCCCCCTGTAAAATTGAGTAAAATTTTGGTTTTACTTTCTTTATTGGAAACTAAAACAGATGCTCCAGAGTTGTGGAGTGATAGAAGAATTGATTGTTCTTCCCCATGAAACGGTAAACTACATATCTTGCTGGTACTGAATGCGCTTAGTTGAGAACTTGTCTCAGCAAGAGGTAAACTTCACAGACAAAATGTTTATATGGAACTACAGCTTCACACAGCATGCACCAGCCATTGTGAATAACAAACACACACACACAAAATGTGAAGTGCTAAAACTGAGTAACATGTTGGGGAAGGACCTTATCTAGTATGAACAGGTCAGAACCATCGAAAGCTAGAAACTAACAGTACTGTTTCACCAGAAAGTTGCCATGTCCCATCTGTATCAAATATGAAGCTATCATGCCAACTAGTAATTGCATCATGATGGGGAAATGATATGATAGTAGTACAATTATTGATACTGGTATGGCAATGTGATAGATCACCACTTGCTGCATCAAAAATATCAGAAACTATTATCTCCCGTTTGTAGGTTAAGGTTCTCCATTGGCAACAAAGTGCCACAAACAAATAAGGTAAAGTGCCTTTATGCGTTATCAGGCAAACAAATAAGGTAAACTAGATGTTGTCACCTCACTAAAAGTAACAAAGCAACTGTAAAGTAAAATTGCCACCTCAAGTTCCAGATTCCCTAATTCACAAGCTTTAGAATACCATGGAATATATAAGTACATGATTCGCAGATCTCCACTCATGTCAGCACAGAAGAAAAGACGAGAAGCTTAACGAACTAAAGGTTGAAGCTTAACCGATTGATGGTGCCAAACTGATGATCAATGTTGAATTAACAGGTTTACAAGGCAACTGTGAAGTAAAACTGCAACCTCCAGAAGCTCTAGATTCCCTAATTCACACTATTTTACAAGCTTTAGAAAACGCCATGGAAAATCAGGACTACATGCTTCCCAGATTTCCACTCGCTAAGGAACAGATGATGCCGATCAAGGTTGAATTAATAGCTCTACAAGGTACAGAACCTTAATAACAAACTAAAATCAAACATCCTATAGTGATCATTCGTCGTTTAGCTAAGAAGATCAAAGTTGAATTGGTCAGAAAGAGAGGAACCAAGAGCTAAAAGTACAACCTTGGCAGCAAAAAAGAAAGAAAAAAAGGTGTTACGAAATGGAGTACGTACCATGGCCGGCGAGAAGATTAGGCCGGGGGAGTCGAATAAGCCGGAGGGGCTAAGCCCAGGGGGCACGGTGAAGACGTTCGCCCCCGGCGGCGGCGCCACGGAGAGCGCCGGGCCCGGCCTGGCGACCCCGCCGCCTCTGCCTCTGTCCTGCGCCTGCTGATTGGGAGGCGGCTGCGAGAGGGAGCCGATGAGCAGCTGGGTGAAGCTCGTGGGCCCCGCGCCAGAGGAGGCGCCGCCGCCGCTATCGCCGCCGTTGCCGCCGCCGGCGTCGGCGTCGGAGGGGAAGAGCGCGGAGGCGAGCGTGAGCGGGCCGGGGCTGGCGTCGCCGGTGCCGGAGAAGAGCGACTCGGCGTTGGAGCGCGGGGGCAGCGAGAGGCGCGGGCGCGGCGGCGGGGGCGGGCGCGCGGACATGGTCGCGGGAGCCTCGGGAGACGGAGAGAAAAAGGAATCGATTTGATTTGGTTTGATCCGCTTCTTGGTTGCTTCTCGGCGTTGACTTTGGTTTGGGTTAGCCTTGACCTTTTGGTATCCTCCTCTTGGAGCGGAGCAAGGAAGATGGGAATGGTGGGAAATTGTGTTTTTTTGCTTTGCTTTTATTTTCCTTTTTTTTCTTTTCAGGAAGTAGATTTTAGAAATGCACATCAAAATTGTGTGTGCAAATAAAATAGATTAGTTCCTTCAGTAGTACAAATAGTTCGTTCAGTACTAATAACAAAAAAACAAAATGTAAATTTACACGCTATCAGGAAGTACCAAATGGGAGCAGGCACGAGGTTTCTGCCGATCGAGCTGCCCATAGTCTCCACATGGCCACATGACGAAGCTAACACCAGTTGCTACAATAATTATATTGTTTTCTTAGATGGATAATTATATTGTTGATGACAGCAATGTAGATTTTCTTTTGTGAGCATTAAATGCAAAAAAATGCATGGTTGAGAAGCACGGTTGCATGGTTGTCACACGGACAACCGCTCAATAGCCCTATGGATGATCAACTAAACCTTAACTATATTAGTTGGAGCGGAAATTCATGGGTGATTGATTAGCTTTGTTTATTCTTGTGTGGTGTTTATCCCAATTCATATCGGTGTTTACGAATCATGATAAACATTAACAATCCTACAAAAACATGGCCTAAGCGACAAAAAAGAAAGTTCAGACAAATTGCATGTTTCATCATCAGAGCAACTTAGCCGATCATATACGAATCTGTTATTGACATGCTTGCTTGTGAGAGGAGATAGAGCGAGAAAACTCAATGCCTTTTTTCCTACCGTGGTGGCTCCTAGGGAGAGCAACAACCCATTCACAATTTCACACAAAACAAAAACAAGAGAGGGAGAGGAGAAGTTATGTACAATCAAGATTGTTAGAATCACGATTCTGAATCGGATATAGACCCCCTTCTTTTGGGCTCCTGCTTTTGGAGAAGCTAGCTTTTAGAAAATGGTGGGAAAAATCTGTGGTGGAGAGAAGCTCAAAGAAGACAATCCCTTCTATTCTTTTTGGCTTCTAAAAATTTAGCTTGTTGATGTGTTGAGTTGTGAAAAGCTTGTAACGCCCCTAAATGCCGGCGGATGGAGGACCATGGGCAGAGGGGAATGGGAGCTCGAGGTCAGCGGCCATCGGCGACGGTCCTTGGCGGGGTCGGCGGTGGAGCTTGCGAGCCTAGGTCGGTGATGCCGTTCCTTGGCAGAGCGGTGAGCCGAGGTGGCGGGCGTCGGTCAACGGCGGCGGAGTGGCGGGCCGAGGTGGCGGGGCGTCGGTCAGCTGTGGCGGAGTGGCGAGCCAGTGGTCGGTAGGTGGCTGCGAAGAGTCGATCAGGGGGCGGTGGTCGATTGGCGGCGGCGGGGCGTCGAGCCAGGTGTCGAGGGCACTCCTCGGCAATGCCCTCCGATTGGGGCTTAGGGTTGATGGAATCCTGCAAGCTGACACGAGACATCGGTTCACAGACAAGCGGGGAGAGCGATTTACCCAGGTTCGGGGCCCTTGATGAGGTAAAACCCTTACGTCCTGCCTGTCTGATCTTGATTATGAAGATATTGGGTTACAATGGGGTACCGAAGGGTTCGGCTGTGTTTTCGTCGAGAGGCTAAGTGCTATGTTGACCTAGCTCTAGACTTTTGGTGGCTAAGATTGATTGTTCGTGTCCCTCGGCAGCCCCTCTCCTGGCCTTTATATAGGTGGCCAGGTCTCAAGAGGTCTCACCGAGTACGACTAGGTTTACAATAATTCTAGCTCTAGACTTTCCTTGTTCGGCTCCTTCCTTGTCTTGCCCGCCAAGGAATCTTCTGCTGCGACATCCAAGTGGCCCATCTTTCCATCGAATACCTTCATGGGCCTCCAGTTAGATCGTATAGGGTAGGGCAATGTCGGTTACCCGAAGGGTAATGCCCACGTCAGTAGCCCCCGAGTGTCTAGCCGAAAATAGTTCGGGTAGAGACTGAAGCATGCCTCCTCTTAATGTTCTTCTCCTTGAATCAACATTATCTACTTTTGTCGGGTACGCGTCAGCGCTCCCGATGGGAGTAGCCCCCGAGTCTAGGTACAGATACTTGTAATCCGTGCGTAGACTCAAGTTGTGCCACTCGAACGTTTTGCTCTGCCGAAGTTTTTCTGCAAGTCTTCATAAGTCATCCGATATATTCGCCGTACGCAAGGGATAACGAGTAACGTGCCCAACTTTTGCTGGTTAACTACCGATGGCAAAACAACGTTACCCTACACAGAATCAAGTCCCCGGGCATGATTCTGGAGTGCAAAAAAGTTCTGTCGGGTGCGCATCCAGCGCTCCCGATGGGAGTAGCCCCCGAGTCTGGGCACGGGTGCTCGCAAGTCGCAACCGGGTGCGGACTCGAGCTGAGCAATCATCTTTTCCTTCAGTCTCTTTCTTTGAGTCCTCATTCTGTCGGGTGCGCGTCCAGCGCTCCTGATGGGAGTAGCCCCCGAGTCTAGATACGGATGCTTGCAATCTGTGCATAGACTCAAGTTCACCATCCGATATCTTTTTTATTCCTTCGAATGCTTCGAGCATTCCTCACGACGTCATTGATGACGTTTATCGACACCTTGATTTTGGATCGACAAGACGCGACCCGCTGGGTCCATTCTTTCTCTGTCTGGCCCTATTTTTAAGTAATATCCGTCCTTCTCGTACAGTTACCAAGGTGCCTCCTCGATTTCCGCAATCATCAATAGAAGAAGGCCCCCTTGATGAACCGGCAGTAACGACGCGTGCCCACGCAATCCTCAAGTTCTCCCTTTCTTAAAACCTTTATAAAGGACAAAACCTTTTTGGTTTCCTCTCATACTCACCATAGCATCTTCCTGTCCTTCTTCTTCCTCTCTATTTCGCAACCGTTGCGCCGCCACCAGGGATTTCGGCGCCAACGTGGAACCTGCACAACACAATCAAAGTACTTTTCCCCAACGTAATAGTGAGGTTGTCAATCTCACCGGCTTGTTGTAAACAAAGGATTAAATGTATAGTGTGGCAGATTGTGTTTGTTTGCGAAGAACAGTAAAGAACAGAGTTTGCAGTAGATTGTATTTCAGATGTAAAGAATGGACCGGGGTCCATCACTAGTGGTGTCTCTCCCATAAGATAAATGACATGTTGGGTGAACAAATTATAGTTGGGCAATTGACAAATAGAGAGGGCAACTACTATGAGATTTAATCAGGGCATTACGACAAAGTACATAGACCGCTATCCAGCATGCATCTATGCCTAAAAAGTCCACCTTCAGGTTATCATCTGAACCCCTTCCAGTATTAATTTGCAAACAACAGACAATTGCATTAAGTATGGTGCGTAATGTAATCAACACAAATATCCTTAGACAAAGCATTGATGTTTTATCCCTAGTGGCAACGAGACATCCACAACCTTAGAACTTTCCGTCACCGTCCCGCATTCAATGGAGGCATGAACCCACTATCGAGCATAAATACTCCCTCTTGGAGTCACAAGTATCAACTTGGCCAGAGCCTCTACTAGCAACGGAGAGCATGCAAGAACATAAACAACATATATGATAGATTGATAATCAGCTTGACATTGTATTCCATATTCATCGGATCCCAACAAACACAACATGTAGCATTACAAATAGACGATCTTGATCATGATAGGCAGCTCACAATATCTAACATGATAGCACAATGAGGAGAAGACAACCATCTAGCTACTGCTATGGACCCATAGTCCAGGGGTGAACTACTCACACATCAATCCGGAGGCGATCATGGTGATGAAGAGTCCTCCGGGAGATGATTCCCCTCTCCGGCAGGGTGCCGGAGGCGATCTCCTGAATCCCCGAGATGGGATTGGCGGCGGCGGCGTCTGCGGAAGGTTTTCCGTATCGTGGCTCTCGCATCGGGGTTTTCGCGACGAAGGCTTTAAGTAGGCGGAAGGGCGGAGTCGGAGGGCTGACGAGAGGCCCACACCATAGAGCGCCGCGGGCCCCCCTCTGGCCGCGCGGCCCTATGGTGGCGGCGCCTCGTCGCCCCACTTCGTAACCCTTTCGGTCTTCTGGAAGCTTCGTGGAAAAATAAGACCCTGGGCATTGATTTCGTCCAATTATGAGAATATTTCCTTTGTAGGATTTCTGAAACCAAAAACAGCAACTGGCTCTTCGGCATCTCGTCAATAGGTTAGTGCCGGAAAATGCATAATAATGACATGAAGTGTGTATAAAACATGTGAGTATCATCATAAAAGTAGCATGGAACATAAGAAATTATAGATACGTTTGAGACGTATCACTTGGCTGCTATTATCAAGAAGAAGGGTGAGATTGCGGCCGAAGTAGAGCGGTACGCTCTTACTGAACTGCAAAAAGCCACCGAAAGTTTGAACTGTAAGTTCTCTGGTCCTTGCACTCATTTTTCTTTTGTCAACAACGCATTGTCTGATCCTCTATTGATTCCTTTGCCGGTCATAGCTACGAACCGTCTCGAAGAGAACAAGCGGATTCACGAACGCGTGAACGCATTAACCCAGCTGTCATCAGCTGACGAAATCTTCTGGAGGGAGCACTTGAAAGCTTCGGCTGTTGCTCAGTTCCAAGATCGGGTCCAGCAAGTCCACCACTTCTTCGATAAGTGTTACAAGGGACTAAGAGTAATATGGAAGACAATGTTTCCGTTGAACGCAGTTCCTCCCACGCTGTTGACTTTAATGTCAGAATTCAGCAATGCCAAGAAGGTCAAGAACCTGGTACGTGCCCAAGTGTTTGCGGGAGCTAGGTTTACGATTGCCCTCGTCCTTGCACGGTATCCTTCGGCAGACTTGCTATCCATTGCCAATGCAACAGGTGATTTGGAGTTTCTGTATCCGAAGGTTGTACTACCGTCCAATGTAATTGTCGATAGGCTAGAAAGGGACTCAAATGTACCTGAAGAACAAGACACTCTGCAAGGGTGATTCAGGGTTAAGTTTGTTTTGTAAATAGGTATTTTGGCTACTTCATCCAAGTGTTTGGATTGCGTAATTGAGACCTTTTGTTCGGTAGATACATGTATATGTATTTTTACCGTGTCAATGCCGTTGGCAAATTTTGAAGGAGCAAATCTTAATTGCCCGTATGTGTATTCGTTGGTCAGCAAATTATTTGAGTGATCAGCTTGTGTTGCAGGTCTTGCTAAACCCGTTGTATGTGCAACTTTTCTTTCAACCGATGTGTGTTTTGACAGCGGCTCCTGAATATATCGAGTGCGATAACTTCTGCCAATGAGCCTGTTGTTCTTTGATATTTCCATAAGTAAAATATCGAACGTGGGTGGTGTTTATATGTATTTCCAAACTCTTGCTATTTACGGCACTCGTAGAGGCATCTATAGCAGAGGGAAGGGTTAGTATCCTTGTTTATTTTGCATCCTTTTAGCACTCGTAGAGGCTTTTTTGGAGCACGATCTTTTGCCGCATACTACGTTGCACCGTTGTTCGCCAAGGGGCGTAGGCAAGGTTTACGATGGTGCGGTTTAGATGCTCCGAATTACTGCAATGCTTATCAAGGGATTAAAACTTAAATTCTCATTAATAAAGTAAGCACGGGACTAAAGGGCGAAAAAGGAAGGCCCTATTGAAGGTAAAGGGAAAAACTAAACGCTGGTAAATTGCTTAAGCAAGGAAGGGGTTCTTCTCATCTTCTGGCTTGTTCACCACGTTAGTGGTTACCGAAGCGTTTTTGATTTCACCAGGGGCCTGGACAATGGTTGCCAATGTCTTGCTGTCTCCTATGTCTTCTGTGCCATCAGCTGCCGAAGCTTTTGCTGCCGAAGCTTTATCTGCAGAAGTTTTATTTGCAGAAGTTTGTGCTGCCGAAGCTTTTAGAGCAAGGTCGGCTGGCATCTTCTTTGCTCCTCTGACGCGTTCTTCTTCCTTATAATCGCGTGACGATGACTTGGAAGGAAGGTCAGTAATTTCCTGCTTCAGCCCAAACTTTGCAGCAATCCTCTGAAAATCGCGGTCACAATTGTCTGAGCGTGAAAAACTTCCATAGACTGTGATGTTTGTCCCATTGCACCCAGGCATTTTCAGCTTGAGGTATGCATAGTGCGGTACAGCCATGAACTTGGCATAAGATGGTCTTCCGAGTATAGCGTGGTACTGTGATTCCCAGTTCACGATCTCGAACTCGATCTTCTCCTTCCTGAAGTTGTCGGGTTTGCCGAAGACGACGTTCAGGTAAACTTTGCCAAGAGAGTACGCCGGCGAAGTAGGGAGAATTCCATGGAAACAGGTGTCAGAATCCTCTAGCATTTTCATGGTGATCCCCATACTTTTGATTGTGTCAACGAATATCAGGTTTAGCCCGCTTCCACCATCCATGAAAACTTTGCTCATCTTGATGCCCCCGATTTGTGCCTCGACTACTAGGGCAGCGTGTCCTGGTTTTGGTATGGTCATCGGGTGATCTGCTCGACTGAACGTAATGTTCTGAGACGACCACTCGACATACTCAGGGATGTTTGCCATGATACTTTCTGCCAGCATTGATTTCCCGGGTAAGCTTCTTCATTTCTCTTCTGGAGACACCCGTTCTATGGATCATGCTCATCTGCCCACGTGGTGGTGGAAACGCCTCGTTGGGTTGATGAGGCTGCGCCTGCTGGACCTGGTGCTACGGTGGTGGTGGTGGTGGTTGCTGCGGCTGCTGCTGCATGAGTTCCTGCATTTCAATGAACTGTCTACAATCTCTGAGCAGGTGGCTTGACTTTACTTTGTTATCCTTGGAGTCGGTGTACGAGTGCAGGTAGCAGGGAGCGTTTATCCGTTCGGCGTAGGGTAACTTGGGAGTCCTCTGTGGTCGTGGCTTGTAGTTACCACGGTTTCCAGAGTTGTTCCGATTGCCGTCCTGCCGATCGTCTCGCTTGTCGTCGTACCGATCATCCTGTCGATCAGAGTATCCTGCGGCTACTAGGTTACTGTCGTTGTAACTGCGGTTTTTCCTCTTCCTATGGCGATCCCTTCGTCCACCCGAGTCGTGCTTCGGCTGGTCGTCATCTTCGTCGTCACTGCGCTGTCGCGGCTTCCGTACGTTGTCCTCGCCATCAGCCCAGTTGTTGGCGATTTCCATTAACTTGGTTATGGTTTTTGGTTTTTTGCACCCGAGTTCCTCTATGTAGCTTTCTCGTCCGATGCCATCGCTGAAGGCGTCGATTGCTCTGTCGATGGAAACATCTTCGCGGCGTTTAAGAGCTTGGTGAATCTCCCGATGTATGCGCGCATTGATTCCTTCTGCTTCTGCTGACAATGCCGTAATTCCTCAATCCCGACGGGTCTTTTGTACGTTTCTTGGAAATTGGCGACAAAAGCGTCAACTAGATCGTCCCATGACTTGATGGAACCCTTCGGTAGGCCTCTTAACCAAGCGTGTGCTAAATCCTTCAGGTAAAGCTGCAAGCATTGCATCGCTGCTATCTGATTTCCTTTGTGCAGAATCACAGTCTGCAAATAGTCGTCTATCCAGGACCTCGGCTCCTGTTGTCCATCGTATTTGGCGGCATCAGAAGGGGTAGGTTTGAACTTTCTAGGTGGCATCGCCTCGCGGATTTTGTAGCTTAAACAGTCGGCTCCCCTTAGCTCGCCATCATTCTCCTGGCTTTCATCCGAAGAATCACTGTCATATTCCTCCCTAGCGGCGCGTCGTCGCCTTGCTTTGTCGATTCTGCTCTGGGTGATTTCATCTCGGGCGTCTCTCGCATGATGCTTCGAGCCACTAGCCTGTAATGTGGTCTTTTCCTTCCGCGGGACCATATTGTCTCCCAATATTGCGAGGCTTTCCAGGGCACCTCGATGGGCTTGAGCCATGGAACCTTCAGGGCGCTGATTGATGAGGTATGCAGCGAGGTTGGCGGTCGCTCCCGCGACGGTTTTTGGTCGTGGCATGCCCGCGGTGTCCGTGGTCATAAAGGATTTGGTCAGATTCGACGTTATTTCTCTGGCGTCATCCTCCGAGAGTCTGGATAACCCTGATCGGTGCTTGCCTGCCCCTTGAGTGCTTCGAGAGGCGCTCCCTCGCGAGCCTCTCCGTCGTTCACTAGATTGGTCTGCAGCGGATAGGCGTCTCTCGAGGGTGGCTTGTTCTTTCGACAGGCGCTCCCGGTTTTTCTCCAATATAGAGCGATAAGCGTTGAGGGTTCCAACCGAGGTTCCTGCGGGGAGCGGTGTGTTGTTAAGCACGGCTGCCTTGGCTGCTGCCCACTCCTCCTCTGCGATGGTGTAATCACTGTTATTGTTACTAGCACTGTTTGCAAAACTTGCTCGTCTGCTGGAGCGGGGGGTGTAATCTTCGTCTCCCCTGTTCCTTGCGTCTCCCGTGTTGTTGGCGACATAAACCTGGTGATGTGCCGTTCTTCGGGTGATGCCTTGGACGATGCTGTCGACACTGTCCTCTCCCGAGGAGTACTGGGCATTGCAGATGAACAGCGTGTCGCTTGATCCTAACCCGTGCCTGGTATCGCAGTTCAAGCAGTAGTACGGGGTCATCTCCGAAGATGTGGAATTGTCAGATCCAACCGACATGGGAGACGTCGAACGAGGAGTCGATGGCGCGGGTGAGTTCGTTGAGTTCGTCAGACCAGCCAAAATGTCGATTGATGACGACGTGCTTGGACCTATCGACCTGGAGGCGAGTGGTTCCAGCTGTCGAAGGACTCCTTCCGAGTTGACGTTGTAGTGGACGCTGCCGAAGGTCATCTCCATGTTTCCTTGTAGATCAGAAAAGGTCGAGCGAGACGAGTCGCTGTGCGGGGTGAATTCGTAGGAGCCGAATCGAATCGGGCTTCCCGGAATTGGCGATGATGGTGTCGATGAAGCTGCCGATGACATGACCGGATCTCGCCGATGACCGATCTTGTGCCGACAGGGTTCCCACAGACGGCGCCAATTGTCGAGGGTACTCCTCGGCAATGCCCTCCGATTGGGGATTAGGGTTGATGGAATCCTGCAAGCTGACACGAGACATCGGTTCACAGACAAGCGGGGAGAGCGATTTACCCAGGTTCAGGCCCCTCGATGAGGTAAAACCCTTACGTCCTGCCTGTCTGATCTTGATTATGAAGATATTGGGTTACAATGGGGTGCCGAAGGGTTCAGCTGTGTTTTCGTCGAGAGGCTAAGTGCTATGTTGACCTAGCTCTAGAATTTTGGTGGCTAAGATTGCTAAGATTGTGCGTGTCCCTCGGCAGCCCCTCTCCTGGCCTTTATATAGGTGGCCAGGTCTCAAGAGGTCTCACCGAGTACGACTAGGTTTACAATAATTCTAGCTCTAGACTTTCCTTGTTCGGCTCCTTCCTTGTCTTGCCCGCCAAGGAATCTTCTGCTGCGACATCCAAGTGGCCCATCTTGCCATCGAATATCTTCATGGGCCTCCAGTTAGATCGTATAGGGTAGGGCAATGTCGGTTACCCGAAGGGTAATGCCCACGTCACCAGGGGCTCTCGATGCGATGCGGGCCAGTGTTCGGCTGAAACGATGCTTTTTTTTTGCATCTCCAACTATTTTCTCTACGGTTGCAAAGTTCTGTAATTAAAGACCAACGATAGGGGCAGCTTTGGCTATCGTTTCGGTGTGTATGGGAGAAGCTCGGGAATCCGACCGCTTCTCGTTTTACACACGATTTGCGGTGAAAATAAGCGGTCCAGGCTGTACACTTCATTTGGGCTTGTGATGTAGTGGACCGTGAAGCTGTCCAAGAAACCCAAAAGAATGGGGCCATAAATCCCTATGGTATGATCTTAGCTCTAATAGTGGCAATCCACTCATTTTGGATCAAAAGTGTGTACATAATCGCGATTCTCACAACTTTGGTCTAAGCAAATTATCATATGAATTAATCTGAACTAACAGTTGATAAATCATGACTATATAAACAACAGATGAACTAATTATGCAGATCAATAGAGTAGATGAACATATAGCATCTAGACAAGATAAACCTAAGGCTGGCAATCTGGTCGGGTTTGACCGGGTCGACCTCTCCCAGACCCATGCCCATTTAACAAACGGGCGAGGTTTGTGCCCATGACCCTACCCATGGATCTAAGCGCATACCCATGCCCACACCCATCGGGTCACCCAACCCAACCGGGCACCCATCGGGTCTGTAGACAACCCATCAAATAGCAACATCTTAACTTTGCAAAGCCATCAGGTGATTTACAAAACATTTTTCATTATAGACCACTGATACGTCCCAAAAGTATCTATAATTTCTTATGGTCCATGCTACTTTTATGATGATACTCACATGTTTTATACACATTATATGTCATTATTATGCATTTTCCGGCACTAACCTATTGACGAGATGCCGAAGAGCCGATTCTTGTCATTTTCGCTGTTTTTGGTTTAGAAATCCTAGTAAGGAAATATTCTCGGAATTGGACGAAATCAACGCCCATGGTCCTATTTTTCCACGAAGCTTCCAGAAGTCCGAAGAGGAAACGAAGTGGGGCCACGAGGTGGCGACACACTAGGGCGGCGCGGCCCAAGCCCTGGCCGCGCCGGCCTAGCGCGTGGGCCCCTCGTGACGCCCCTCGTGACGCCCCTTGACCTGCCCTTCCGCCTACTTAAAGCCTTCGTCGCGAAACCCCCAGTACTGAGAGCCACGATACGGAAAACCTTACTGAGACGCCGCCGCCAATCCCATCTCGGGGATTCAGAGATCGCCTCCGGCACCTCGCCGGAGAGGGGAATCATCTCCCGGAGGTCTCTTCATCGCCATGATCGCCTCCGGATCGATGTGTGAGTAGTCCACCACTCGGACTATGGGTCCATAGCAGTAGCTAGATGGTTGTCTTCTCCTCATTGTGCTATCATGTTAGATCTTGTGAGCTGCCTATCATGATCAAGATCATCTATTTGTAATGCTACATGTTGTGTTTGTTGGGATCCGATGAATATTGAATACTATGTCAAGTTGATTATCAATCTATCATATATGTTATTTATGTTCTTGCATGCTCTCCGTTGCTAGTAGAGGCTCTGGCCAAGTTGATACTTGTGACTCCAAGAGGGAGTATTTATGCTCGATAGTGGGTTCATGCCTCCATTAAATCTGGGACAAGTGACGAAAGTTCTAAGGTTGTGGATGTGCTGTTGCCACTAGGGATAAAACATCGATGCTTTGTCTAAGGATATTTGTGTTGATTACATTACGCACCATACTTAATGCAATTGTCCGTTGTTTGCAACTTAATACCGGAGGGGGTTCGGATGATAACTCTGAAGGTGGACTTTTTAGGCATAGATGCATGCTCGGATAGCGGTCTATGTACTTTGTCGTAATGCCCCGATTAAATCTCATAGTACTCATCATGATATATGTATGTGCATTGTTATGCCTTCTTTATTTGTCAATTGCCCAACTGTAATTTGTTCACCCAACATGCTATTTTTTATCGGAGAGACACCACTAGTGAACTGTGGACCCCGGTCCTATTCTTTACATCTGAAAATACAATCTACTGCAATTGTTCTTTACTGTTCTTCGCAAACAATCATCATCATCCACACTATACATCTAATCCTTTGTTTACAGAGAAGCCGGTGAGATTGACAACCTCACCGTTACGTTGGGGCAAAGTACTTTGATTGTGTTGTGCGGGTTCCACGTTGGCGCCGGAATCCCCGGTGTTGCGCCGCACTACACTCCGCCACCAACAACCTTCACGTGCTTCTTGACTCCTACCGGTTCGACAACCTTGGTTTCTTACTGAGAGAAACTTGCTGTTGTACGCATCACAGCTTCCACTTGGGGTTCCCAACGGGCGTGTGCTTTACGCGTCATCAAGCTAAATTTCTGGCGCCGTTGCCGGGGAGATCAAGACACGCTGCAAGGGGAGTCTCCCACATCCAATCTCTTTACTTAGTTTTTGTCTTGCTTCATTTTACTTTATTTACTGCTTTGTTTGCTCTTATATCAAAAATACAAAAAAATTAGTTGCTAGTTTTACTTTATTTACTGTCTTGCTCTCCATATTAAAAACACAAAATAATTAGTTACTTGCATTTATTTTATTTACCTTTTGTTTATTTCATCATGTTTCCTCCTAAGTACACTCTAAAAGACATACCGGTAGGACGAGGGTCTATAATTGGAAGAGATAATATAGAAGATTTTTTCACTCATGTTAGTACAGCTGAAGATTTTGAAGATAGACACTTGGTAGAACTTGCTCCTACTTATGAAATTGCTGTTGCTTCTTTAGTACAAATGTTGGAAACTAAATTTGTTAATCTCAATCCTATAATTCAACACATGTTTCTTACACTTTGTGATATGGAGGAAGGAGAAAAGAAAGATTTTGTCTTAGAAACCCTTCTTAAAGAATTTGGTGGTGTAGCAAGAGAGGCTAGAAAAGTCTTTATTAAATATAAGATGCTTGGCTCTTATACCAACTTTGCTAGTACCCTTGAAAAGATGGACATGGATAGAATAAGGTACACTAATAATGTTAATGAAGGTGGGGAAATTAAGACAACAGTACCTTGTAAGCTTCTAAGAATGCATGAAGCTCTAGAAAATAACTATGGTTGGCTTGTTCCCGAAAATTTGTTTGATGAGGATAGCAAGCCTAAGAATAATGAAAAAAGAGCCTCTGAAACTTATATAGATAAGATAAAATGCATAGTTGAGAAAACTCCAAACCCCTCTGTTGATGCTTCATCTCTTGATAATACACACTTTCTGCGCCTAGCTGAAAGGCGTTAAAGAAAAGCGCTTATGGGAGACAACCCATTATTTTACTTCTGCACTTTTGTTTTATATTTGAGTCTTGGAAGTTGTTACTACTGTAGCAACCTCTCCTTATCTTTATTTTATTGCATTGTTGTGCCAAGTAAAGTCTTTGATAGTAAAGTCAATACTAGATTTGGATTACTGCGCCGGAACAGATTTCTTGCTGTCACGAATTTGAGCAGTAGTCTCTGTAGAAAATTTATAAAAATCTGCCAATTTACGTGCGTGATCCTAAGATATGTACGCAACTTTCATTAAATTTGGGAATTTTCATATGAGCAAGTCTGGTGCCTCTAAAAAATTCGTCTTTACGGACAGTTCTGTTTTGACAGATTCTGCCTTTTATTTCGCATTGCCTGTTTTGCTATGTTTGATGGATTTCTTTGCTCCATTAACTTTCAGTAGCTTTGTGCAATGTCCATAAGTGTTAAGAATGATTATGTCACCTCTGAATATATGAATTATGCACTGACCCTCTAATGAGTTTGTTTTGAGTTTGGTGTGGAGGAAGTTTTCAAGGGTCAAGAGAGGAGGATGATACAATATGATCAAGAAGAGTGAAAAGTCTAAGCTTGGGGATGCCCCCGTGGTTCATCCCTGCATATTTTAAGAAGACCCGAGCATCTAAGCTTGGGGATGCCCAAGGCATCCCTTCTTCATCGACAACTTATCGTGTCACCTCTAGTGAAACTATATTTTTATTCCGTCACATCTTATGTGCTTTACTTCGAGCGTCTGTTTGTTTTTGTTTTTGTTTTTGTTTGAATAAAATCGGATCCTAGCATTCTTTATGTGGGAGAGAGACACGCTCCGTGTAGGGATACGTTGCATAGAAAACAAAAAATTTCCTACCGCGAGAACGCAAACCAAGCCAAGATGCAATCTAGAAGATGGGAGCAACGAGGAGATGATCGAGACTCACCCTTGAAGATTTCCAAAGCCTACAAGATGAGGCTACTGTTGCTGCGGTAGACGATCACTTGCCGCTTGCAAAAGCGCGTAGAAGATCTTGATCACGGTGCCACGATCGGGCAGCACCTCCGTACTCGGTCACACGTTCGGTGTTGATGAAGACGACGTCCTTCTCCCCGTTCCAGCGGGCAGCGAAGTAGTAGCTCCTCCTTGAATCCGGCAGCACGACGGCGTGGTGGCGGTGGCGATGGAGAACTCCGGCGGAGCTTCGCTAAGCTTTGCGGGGAGAGGTGGAGGAGGTGGGGCGGCTAGGGTTTGGGAGAGGGGGCGCCGGCCACTATGGGGTGCGGCCACCTTGTGGTGTTGGGGTGGCCGGCCCCCTCCCCTTGTCCCTCATTATATAGGTGGAACACCCAAGAGTTGGTCTACAAGTCTTCGAATAAGACCCCAAACCAAAACCTTCCATATGACATGAAACCTACCCAAGGTGGGATTCCCACTTGAGGTGGGACTCACACCTTTCCTTGGGAGGGGGTGGTCGGCCACCTTAGGTGGAGTCCACCTGGGACTCCACCCCCTAGGGTTGGCCGGCCATGGTGGTGGAGTCCCTTCGGGACTCCGCCTTCCAAAGTGATTTCTTCCGGACTTTTCTAGAACCTTCTAGAACCTTCCATAAATGAACCAGATCATTTCCAAACTTGGAATATGACTTCCTATATATGAATCTTATTCTCCGGACCATTCCGGAACTCCTCGTGATGTCCGGGATCCCATCCGAGACTCCGAACAATATTTCGAACTCCATTCCATATTCAAGTTCTACTATTACAACATCAAACCTTAAGTGTGTCACCCTACGGTTCGTGAACTATGTGGACATGGGTGAGAAACCTCTCCGACCAATAACCAATAGCGGGATCTGGAGATCCATAATGGCTCCCACATATTCAACGATGACTTAGTGATCGAATGAACCATTCACATACGATACCAATTCCCTTTGTCACGCGATATTTTACTTGTCCGAGGTTTGATCATAGGTATCACTCTATACCTTGTTCAACCTCGTCTCCTGACAAGTACTCTTTACTCGTACCGTGGTATGTGGTCTCTTATGAACTTATTCATATGCTTGCAAGACATTAGACGACATTCCACCGAGAGGGCCCAGATGTATATCTATCCGTCATCGGGATGGACAAATCCCACTCGTTGATCCATATGCCTCAACTCATACTTTCCGGATACTTAATCCCACCTTTATAACCACCCATTTACGCAAAGTGGCGTTTGATGTAATCAAAGTACCTTACCGGTATAAGTGATTTACATGATCTCATGGTCGAAAGGACTAGGTAACTATGTATCGAAAGCTTATAGCAAATAACTTAATGACGTGATCTTATGCTACGCTTAATTGGGTGTGTCCATTACATCATTCATATAATGATATAACCTTGTTATTAATAACATCCAATGTTCATGATTATGAAACTAATCATTTATTAATCAACAAGCTAGTTAAGAGGCTTACTAGGGACTCATTGTTTGTTTACATATCACACATGTATCGATGTTTCGGTTAATACAATTATAGCATGGTATATAAACATTCATCATAAACATAAAGATATATAATAACCACTTTTATTATTGCCTCTTGGGCATATCTCCAACAGTCTCCCACTTGCACTAGAGTCAATAATCTAGATTACATTGTAAGGTACCTAACACCCATGGCATTCTGGTGTTGGTCATGCTTTGCCCTAGGGAGAGCTTTAGTCAACGGATCTGCTACATTCAGATCAGTGTGTACTTTGCAAATCCTTACTTCTCCATCTTCGATGTACTCGCGAATCGAATGATAACGCAGCCTTGATATGCTTCAGCCTCTTGTGTGACCTTGGTTCTTGTGCATTGGCGATGGCACCCATGTTGTCACGATAGATGACTAGTGGGTCCAATGCACTAGGAACCACATCGAGCTCTACAATGAACCTCTTCATCCATACCGCTTCCGATGAAGCCTCCGAAGCCGCTATGTACTCCGATTCCGTTGAAGACTTCGCCACCGTGCACCGCTTCGAGCTTGCCCATCTTATCGCAAGCACCATTCAATATAAACACGTACCCAGACTGTGACTTAGAGTCATCAGGATCAGTGTTCCAACTTGCATCGGTGTAACTGGTTACAACGAGCTCTTGGTTACCTCCATAACAAAGAAACATATCCTTAGTTCTTTTCAAGTACTTCAGGATATTCTTGACCGCTGTCCAGTGTTCCATTCCTGGATCACTTTGATATCCGCTAGTTAAACTAACAAGCATGTGCTATATCCGGTCTAGTACATAGCATGGCATACATGATAGAGCCTATCGCCGAAGCATAGGGATCCGACTCATCCTTTCTCTTTCTTCTCGCCGTAGCCGGCCCTTGAGTCTTACTCAAGACCTTGCCTCGGTAACATAGGTAAGAATCCTTTCTTACTTTCGTCCATTCTAAACTTCTTTAGAATCTTGTCCATGTATGTACTCGTGATAGCCCTATTAGGCGTCTTGATCTATCTCTATAAATCTTGATGCCTAATATATACGATGCTTCACCAAGGTCTTTCATTGAAAAACTATTATTCAAATAACCTTTTACATCGCTTAATAGTTCTATATCATTCCCAATCAGTAATATGTCATCTACATATAATATCAGGAATGCTACAGAGCTCCCACTTACTTTCTTGTAAATACAGGCCTCTCCATGACACTGTATAAACCCGAAGTCTTTGATCACCTTATCAAAGCGTCGGTTCCAACTTCTCGATGCTTGCTTCAATCCATAAATTTTTTTTTTTTTTGAAACCTTATACTGTAAGGCAAAAGCCCCACAGCTCCCCACCTTTTATTATAGATTAAAGAGAAAAAACATAGTCCAAAAATAACAACAAAAAGAAGAAAAAACAAAAAAGGACACCACCTCTCAGGCTATACAAGAGATATAACCAGACACTATACAAGAGATGATACCCACTTCAGCAAAGCCTCCTTATGATCCTTCTTAAATCTGTGCTTGCTTCAATCCATAAATTGAACGCTGAAGTTTTCATACTTTGTCAGCATTTTTAGGATCGACAAAACCTTTGGGTTGTACCATATACAACTCTTCCTCAATGTCTCCATTAAGGAACGCCGTTTTGACATCCATCTGCCAAATCTCATAATCGAAAAATGCAGTTATTGCTAACAAAATCCTCACAGATTTTAGCTTCGCTACAGGTGAGAAAGTCTCATCGTAGTCAACACCTTGAATTTTTCAGAAACCCTTTGCGACAAGTCGAGCTTTATAGATAGTAATATTACCGTCGACGATCTGTTTTTCTCTTGAAGATCCATTTATTCTCGACAGCCTTGCGGCTATCAGGTAAGTCTACCAAAGTCCACACTTTGTTATCATACATGGATCCCATTTCGGATTTCATGGCTTCTTGCCATTTGTTGGAATCTGGGCTCATCATCGCTTCTTCATACGTCGCAGGGTCTTCATCATTGGTGTCCACAATCATGACATTTAGACAAGGATCATACCAATCAGGAGTGGCACGTTCCCTTGTCGATCTGCGAGGTTCAATAGCTATCTCATTTGAAGTTTCATGATCATTATCATTAGCTTCCTCTGTTGCCGGTGTAGGTGGTACAGGAACAACTTCCGGTACTGCGCTACTCTGATCAACAAGTGAAGATTCATCAATCTCATCGAGTTCTACTTTTCTTCCAGTCACTTCTTTAGTGAGAAATTCTTTCTCAAGAAAGGTTCCGTTCTTATCAATAAAGACTTTGCCTTCGGATTTGTGATAGAAAGTATACCCTATAGTTTCCTTAGGGTATCCTATGAAGACGCATTTCTCCGCTTTGGGTTCTAATTTGTCCGGTTGTAACTTTTTTACATAGGCTTCGCAACCCCAAACTTTTAGGAACGACAGCTTAGGTTTCTTATTAAACCATAATTCATACGGTGTCGTTTCAACGGATTTTGATGGTGCTCTATTTAAAGTGAATGCGGCTGTCTCTAATGCATAACTCCAAAATGATAAAGGTAAATCAGTAAGAGACATCATAGAATGAACCATATCTAAGAGAGTTCGATTACGACGTTCGGACACACCGTTTCGTTGAGGTGTTCCCGGCGGTGTCAATTGTGAAAGTATTCCACATTTCTTTAAATGCATGCCAAACTCATAACTCAGATATTCACCTCCACGATCAGATCGTAGAAATTTAATCTTCTTGTTACGTTGATTTTCTGCTTCACTTTGGAATTCCTTAAACTTCTCGAAAGTTTCGGATTTATGTTTCATGAAATAGATATACCCATATCTACTCAGATCATCTGTGAAGGTTAGAACATAACGATAACCACCGCGCGATGCTACACTCATTGGTCCGCACACATCGGTATGTATGATTTCCAATAAGTCAGTAGCTCGCTCCACAATACCAGAGAATGGAGTCTTAGTCATTTTTCCCATTAGACATGCTTCGCATCTATTAAGTGACTCAAAGTCAAGTGATTCAAGTAATCCATCGGTATGGAGTTTCTTCATGCGTTTCACTCCAATATGACCAAGACGACGAAGTGCCACATATAAGTAGAATTATCATTCAATTTAATTCGCTTAGCATCAATGTTATGTATATGTGTATCACTACTATCGAGATCTAACGTAAATAAGCCATTCTTTTCGTGTGCTCGACCATAAAAGATATTATTCATAAAAATAGAACAACCATTATTCTCAGACTTGAATGAATAACCGTCTTGCATTAAACAAGATCCAGATATAATGTTCATGCTCAACGCGGGTACAAAATAACAATTATTGAGGCTTAAAACTAATCCCGAAGATATATAATAACCACTTTTATTATTGCCTCTTGGGCATATCTCCAACACTCCGCTGTTTCGTATGAACACATATGTTCTTAGCTTTAATCTTAATGTTCATTGCGAAGGTTGGACTATTTCATTCATTGTTATATGGTTGGAAACGGAAAATGCCGCATGTGGTAAATGGTATAATGTCTTGAATAATGTGATACTTGGCAATTGGTGTGCTCATATAGATCATGTTTAAGCTCTTGCATCATGTACCTTGTACCCATTAATGAATAACTACATAGAGCTTGTTAAAATTTGGTTTGCATGATTGATCTCTAGAGTCTAGATATTTTCTCGGTTAAGGTGTTTGAACAACAAGGAGACAATGTAAAGTCTTATAATAGTTACAATATGTTCATATGTGAGCTTTGTCTGCACCTTTTATACTTGAGTTTGCTTCAAACAACCTTGCTAGCCTAGCCTTGTATTGAGAGGAATTCTTCTCATGCATCCAAATCCTTGAGCCAAATACTATGCCATTTGTGTCCACCATACCTACCTACTACATGGTATTTCTCCGCCATTCCAAAGTACATTACTTGAGTGCTACCTTTAAAAACTCTATTCTTTGTCTTTGCAATATATAGCTCATGGGACAAATAGCCTTAAAAACTATTGTGGTGAAGAATATGTACTTATGTGTCTTATTTCTTAATAAGTTCCTTGTTGCGCGGTAACCATGTTTCTGGGGATTCCATCAACTCTTTTATCTTTGTTGAATATCATGTGAGTTGCTATGCATGTTCGTCTTGTCTGAAGTAAGGGCGATTTTCATGATCAAATGGTTTGAGTATGCATACTGTTAGAGAAGAACATTGGGCCGCTAACTAAAGCCATGATTCATGGTGGAAGTTTCAGTTTGGACAATCAATCCTCAATCTCTTATGAGAATTTTAACTGTTGTTGAATGCTTATGCATTAAAGAGGAGTCCATTATCTGTTGTCTATGTTGTCCCGGTATGGATGTCTAAGTTGAGAATAATCAAAAGCGAGAAATCCAATGCGAGCTTTCTCCTTAGACCTTTGTACAAGCGGCATAGAGGTACCCCTTTGTGACACTTGGTTGAAACATATGCTATGCAATGATAATCCATGTTAATCCAAGCTAATTAGGACAAGGTGCGAGCACTATTTGTATACTATGCATGAGGCTTGCAACTTATAAGATATCTTATACATAACACATATGCTTTATTACTACCGTTGACAAAATTGTTTCTTGTTTTCAAAATGAAAAGCTCTAGCATAAATATAGTAATCCATGCTTCCCTCTGTGAAGGGCCTATCTTCTACTTTATTGTTGAGTCAGTTTGCCTACTTCTTTCTATCCCAGAAGCAAACACTTGTATCAACTGTGTGCATTGATTCTTACATGTTTATCTATTGCACTTGTTATATTGCTTTGTGTTGACAATTATCCATGAGATAAATATGTTGAAGTTGAAAGCAACCGCTGAAACTTATATCTTCCTTTGTGTTGCTTCAATGCCTTTACTCTGAATTTATTGCTTTATGAGTAACTCTTATGCAAGTCTTATTGATGCTTGTCTTGAAAGTATTATTCATGAAAAGTCTTTGCTATATGATTCATTTGTTTACTCATTATCTTCATCATTGCTTCGAATCGCTGCATTCATCTCATATGCTTTACAATAGTATGATCAAGATTATGATAGCATGTCACTTCAGAAATTATCTTTGTTATCATTTACCTACTCGAGGGCGAGTAGGAACTAAGCTTGGGGATGCTTGATACGTCCCAAACGTATCTATAATTTCTTATGTTCCATGCTACTTTTATGATGATACTCACATGTTTTATACACGTTATATGTCATTATTATGCATTTTCCGGCACTAACCTATTGACGAGATGCCGAAGAGCCGATTCGTTGTTTTCCGCTGTTTTTGGTTTTCAGAAATCCTAGAAAGGAAATATTCTCGGAATTGGACGAAATCAACGCCCAGGGTCCTATTTTTCCATGAAGCTTCCAGAAGTCCGAAGAGGAAACGAAGTGGGGCCACGAGGTGGCGACACACTAGGGCGGCGCGGCCCAAGCCCTGGCCGCGCCGGCCTAGCGTGTGGGCCCCTCGTGACGCCCCTTGACCTGCCCTTCCGCCTACTTAAAGCCTTCGTCGCGAAACCCCCAGTACCGAGAGCCACGATACGGAAAACCTTACTGAGACGCCGCCGCCGCCAATCCCATCTCGGGGGATTCAGGAGATCGCCTCCGGCACCCTGCCGAAGAGGGGAATCATCTCCCGGAGGTCTCTTCATCGCCATGATCGCCTCCGGATCGATGTGTGAGTAGTCCACCCCTGGACTATGGGTCCATAGCAGTAGCTAGATGGTTGTCCTCTCCTCATTGTGCTATCATGTTAGATCTTGTGAGCTGCCTATCATGATCAAGATCATCTATTTGTAATGCTACATGTTGTGTTTGTTGGGATCCGATGAATATTGAATACTATGTCAAGTTGATTATCAATCTATCATATATGTTATTTATGTTCTTGCATGCTCTCCGTTGCTAGTAGAGGCTCGGCCAAGTTGATACTTGTGACTCCAAGAGGGAGTATTTATGCTCAATAGTGGGTTCATGCCTCCATTAAATCTGGGACGAGTGACGGAAAGTTCTAAGATTGTGGATGTGCTTGTTGCCACTAGGGATAAAACATCGATGCTTTGTCTAAGGATATTTGTGTTGATTACATTACGCACCATACTTAATGCAATTGTCTCGTTGTTTGCAACTTAATACTGGAGGGGTTCGGATGATAACCTCGAAGGTGGACTTTTTAGGCATAGATGCATGTTGGATAGCGGTCTATGTACTTTGTCGTAATGCCCTGATTAAATCTCATAGTACTCATCATGATATATGTATGTGCATTGTTATGCCTTCTTTATTTGTCAATTGCCCAACTGTATTTGTTCACCCAACATGCTATTTCTTATCGGAGAGACACCACTAGTGAACTGTGGACCCCGGTCCTATTCTTTACATCTGAAATACAATCTACTGCAATTGTTCTTTACTGTTCTTCGCAAACAATCATTATCATCCACACTATACATCTAATCCTTTGTTTACTGAGCAAGCCGGTGAGATTGACAACCTCACTCGTTACGTTGGGGCAAAGTACTTTGATTGTGTTGTGCGGGTTCCACGTTGGTGCCGGAATCCCTGGTGTTGCGCCGCACTACACTCCGCCACCAACAACCTTCACGTGCTTCTTGACTCCTACTGGTTCGACAACCTTGGTTTCTTACTGAGGGAAACTTGCTGCTGTACGCATCACAACTTCCACTTGGGGTTCCCAACGGGCGTGTGCTTTACGCATCATCAACCACACTCAAGTCTCGGGTACTTGGTTTTGCGGTTCCTTATATAGGCAGCTATCCTACATTCATTTTTCTCTTGGTGGGGTGGTACTAACTGGAAGACTACTGTGGTGACCCTGCATACCACTGCATGTTGTAGTATGCCAGTCGTTGATATAACATTCACGAAGTATCATTCCGCAAATATTACATCCCTCAGAGTAGTACAACAGAACATAGCAGGTCGATAACTCATTCATTTATTATTACAAGCATAATATACATATCATCTCGGAGCTCCTCTTGGGTCCTAAGAGGGATACTCCTGGGTTCGAGGCGAACCCAACTTAACTTATAATACAGGAGTCTTACTAAGTTATACATTTATTCCCTCTAGCGGTAAAGTACTAAGAGTTCGTACTGCTCGGTTACTACTACTACTTAACGGTCTACGCTTGCTCTCCTCCGGAACCCTCCCCGGTTCCGTAGACTATAAGGTAGTCTACACCTTCGACACCTCCAGAGAGGTCTGGTTCTTCATAGACGATGATGTCGGCTCCTTCAGGGTTGTCGTTGTCCTCCTCCAGATAGTTCAGACAATCTAAGCAGGGTATTTAAGAGTGGTATGAGTACGAGCGTACTCAACAAGTTCATTATAGAAAAGAGGTGTTTAATGCACTAGCTACGATATTAGACCAGAAAGGCTAATACCAATGCAAGTTTTTGTAAACATTTCTTCAAGAGATTGCTTTTATTTCGAAGAACTATGTCCGTCAGCCTTCACCGGTTTACTAGAACTTCATGGAGTTCCTTTCCGGCAGCGTTCGCAGTTCCAAATCCCGGAACGAGGAGTGACGAGGTCACGGTTCTTTACACTCTGCAGAGGTGTGTTGCTTTACCCATAAGAGATCTTAAACTTGGTGCCAACCAAGCAGCTTTCCCGCCCACACTTCCTTCGGTGTGAGGCCCGGTATAAGGTCATAGCCAATCATATTCCTCCGCTACCTCGCACACCCACCCTTTGTTGCAAACCCCGACCCTGGGTCCTCGCCGGTCCCATTATTCCCATGTTAGGGTGGACCCCGACCACGACAACAGTTCTGGGCTCATACCATAAACTCCTTCGCCGATAGCTGCAACCCATCATAGACCGCAATACCGTGGGGACTTTGTTGGGACCCCCACCCTACAACCTGATCCTCGGGCGACAAGTGTACTACGGTCTCTACCGTGGGGACTTAAGGCTTCCCCAGCCTACCGCTTGCCCCCTTGGAATAAAAGTGTTCTACGGTAAAGCGCGTCCGTGGATGTACAAGAGGTGGAAATACGATTGACTATTTCGTCCCACTCCAGATCTTATGGTTAACACGGGTATTACGGCACAAGAATCACCGGACGACATTTGTTGTTTAATCCTAGATGGATATAAACCCTTGCAATGGAACCTCCACCATATCAACACAATCCATGGTTCCATTGCCCACCACTTAGTCATATTCATAGTTATGAAAATAGTGGTTTTGCTTTTTATGCAATAGTGATAAACATAGTACTTTGCAAGTAATTTGATAAAAATACTCAAATGACATGAGCAAGCGATGAACTTGCCTGAACACTGCAAAGTGTTGCAGTTGGATGGTGTGGACTGACCCTTGTCCTCTGTTGCTGAAAAATAGCATCATTGTCCGATAAGGGCAATGGTTAAAGAAGCATTGATGCATGATTCCAGTTTTTAGGGTTTGTTCCCCCCTTCCGATGTCGTTATTATCTCATGTGAGAGGTTGATACTAAGAATAACTTAGGGATACTCTATTTAGGGCAAAATACAACCTTGAAATGTTGTCAAGGTGTTTTTAGAGTCCAAAAGAATTTATGGACTTATTTTCATTATTGAAAATAAATTGTGTGATTTAAATGATTATTTAATTCATCAAATTTGAACTTATTCTTGTTTAACTTCAAAAATTCTATTTCATATTTATTATGATAGTGTTTTTAATGCTGAGTGGTTTTCATATTTTTAATTATTTTTTAGAGCTATAATGATTTTATAAAATTTGGTCAAAGTTTGTGTGTTTTTAAAGGAATTTGGAAAAGCCAAATTAACCCTGGGCCCACCTGTCGGTGTAACCCAGTGGGTTAGGTCGACCGACCCACCTGGTCCGGCTCGACCAGCCTCACTTTTCTCTCTCTCTCGCTCGCGTCTGAAACCCTAACCCTAATTCCTCTCTCTGGCGATCCGTGTCGCCTCCGCCGTCGCCGCTCGATTCCGGCGAGCTCCGCCGGACTTGGCCCTTGCCGTGGGGCGCAATCGACTCGCCTCACGACGGCGCGTAGATCTGTCCGCGTCGATTTGCTGCGGGCGTCTTGCTGCGTTCATCCCCGACCCTCTCTGGTTCTAGGGTTGTGGTCCTCGCCGGCGATTCGTGTTGGCGGTCGCCCCAGATGTGTTGGCACCGCCGTGGCTTCGCCTCCGTGGTGCGGGTGGTGCTGTGGCGTCGCCATGGCTTGGCTTGGCCTGGCGCCGCCGCGCTCCGGCGTGTGCCGCCGTGGCCGCCATGGCTGCGTCGATCTGCTCGTCCCCGGGTAAGTGTGCCTCCCTTCCTCTCCTGTGCATGTTCTTCTACCTCCTCTAGCTCTGGCCATGGCGTGTCTCTCTGTGCAGAGATGCTTGCCATGCCGAAGCTCTATTGCTGTGCTTTGTTAGCCTGCTCGTGAGCTGTTGTGCTCTGCTGCTGCGCCATTCTTGCTTGCTCCTGAGCTGCTGTGCCATGCGTGTGCTACTGCTGTGTGCAGCTCTTCCCTTTATCTTGCTGTTGTAACTCATGAGCGCTTGCTCATGAGCATACTGTGATGCTTATGCTTGCTGAAATTGTTCCTGCTGTTGTTATGTGTATTCTACCTCTCCTGTGAGTGCATTACCCTGCCCCTGGCTTGATGGTTGTGTATCATCCTTGCATTTAGCAAGAGCCAGTGCTCCTGAGGTGCTATTCCTTGTGCTATAATTCCTGGAAATACCCATTGGGCATTGTCGTTGGTCAGGCAGACACCATCCAAGTGATGGATTGATATGTGCTTTGCTTGTGTATTATGATCCAGTGGTTCATCAAATATTTGATGTGCTTCTGGATACAATCATAAATTATTTATGTGATTATCTGTGAAGCATCTGTTGATTAATTGTGGCTACTTCATTTATATTGTTCATGAATTGCTGCTAGACTTGCCCCTGTCAAGCTTTTGCATGCTTAGGCAAGCCCTGATAATCCTGTGATCATCAACTGCTTGATGGTTGCTTGCTGAACTTACTGCCTGTGACCGTCTGGTGCTTGTACTGGTGATTGTGTATCACCATGCCTTGTGCTGGTGCAGGCCTTGCCTGATCAAGTGTCTGCTGTTGCTTGCAGTGATCATCTAGATCATTTGCAAGTGTCTCTACCACTGGTTGCTTGTGTATTTCAATTATCTATCTAGTTTGGCTTGATCACATGGATAATTGATGTGAACTGCTCTGCAGTTATGATCATTTCATTGAGTTTGGTAGGGCTAGATGGATGCCAACACTTGGTTGTGTACCCTAGCCCTCCTTTTGAACCCTACTGGGTGATGATAACTGTGCATGGCTTATTTGTTTGGATTGGTTAAGTGGTTGAGGTGGCCTTGACAGCAATTCTTTGCTGTTTAGGTAGCTCCCACCCTTGTTGGCTATATGTGACTCACTGGATGCTTTCTGGGTGATCCTTTTGTTGGATTGCCAGTAGCTTTTGCTGTTGAAATCAAATAGACAATGATTTGTCTAAACTCTGATGGTTAATGAACCATTTAGTGCTAGGTGAATTGGAATGGTTAGTCAGGAATTAATCCATGTTGGATTTCTCTGGTAGTGTCACCATACTGACATACCAATGTTCCCTTGGTGGTTTCCTTCTGGCTGATCTTCAGTTTGCTTGCACCAAATGGCTTAGTAGCCAGATGATGATACAAACCGGGTATTCTACCCATTTTGGCTGCTCGTGACATATGCAGATGCTTATTTATGAGCAAACCAAGGTTTTGCTCAGGCTGATATGATTTATACCTCACTCCAGCTCCTAGATGGTTTTGTTGTTGTACAGGATTGCTTCTATGTTGATCTTATGCTTGCCCTGCTCCTCCCTGCAAGCCTGTGATGCTTGGGTTGGTTCTGTGGTGATTTTGGACAGGTTGAACAACAATGCTGTTCTTCCTGTTCTTGTGTTCTTGCTATCTGGTGACTTACCAAGTTGCCTGCCGATGGATGAAGCTAGGGTTTACTGTGGTGGTTTTTATACCTCCCTTTCATTGCCTTCCTGGTCGACAGCTCGGCCTGGCAAGCATATGGTGACTCACTGGCCTGTGTGTGTTGTTGGGCATGCACACTGCCTGATGAGCTGTTTGGCTGTGTGTGTGTGTAGTCTGACTTGGGACTTGGGTTGGGAGTAGATCAGCTCGGCAGAGTTGATCATATCTGCTCAACACACCATTTCCTTTCTAACCTGCCAAGTGGCTATGCCACTTGGCATAACTTGTGTTTGTTGTGTTTGTGTGCAGGGAACTACAAGATAATCAAGATGAAGTACAAGATCATCTAGATCCAAGATTTCATGGAGATTAACTTGTAGTTTAAGAAATTTCATTAAGTTGTAATCTTTCTTTATTTTCCTATTTTATTTTCCATTATTCAATTCATGTAATTTGTTGTAATCTTTTATATTTCAATTCTGAATATTGTAAAGACAATGTATCTTGTGTTGTTATCAATAAAGCCCAAGGTTTTCTCTAATGAGCTTTACTTAATATTTGTATTGTTCATAATGTGTATTATTTATAATTTACTTAATGAATTTCCTCACAATTGAATTATGGGGTATTTATTTGATGTTTGAATTTGAAATTCAAATTCCACTTAGGTTTGAATTCAATCATGCAACTTAAGTTATAATGCAATACTCTCCTCTCTTCTCAAAACCCTAATTTAGTTAGGTGAGAAGCAAGTTTGTCGCACTCTCGAAACCCTAACCCTGTAAGGTGTCGAGAGAGAAAATTGTCCCCCTTCGATGCAGTTTTGTTTTAAAAGCGCGAAATTTCCCCAGAATTTACGATGCGATGCACATCCCTTTCTAAAATCTATCCCTCGATCGTCTCTAAACCTGGGACATTACAGCCTTTCCCCCTTAAAGAAAACTTCTTCCCGAAGTTGTGGTTGTAATACCTGAAGAGTTCGGGGTATGTTTTCCTCAGGTCTTCTTCCTTTTCCCAGGTGGCTTCTCTCTCGGGGTGATGCTTCCATCGTATCTTGCGGTACTTAATGGCTCGATTTCGAGTTGTTTCCAGTTCTCCTCGAGAATCTTTGTCGGCTTCTCGATGTATGTCAAATCTGGTTGTAACTCGAGCTCATCATGTGATACTGGCTCATCTGGGGTCTTTAAGCATTTTCTGAGTTGCGACACATGGAATACATTGTGAACTTGTGCTAACCTTCCCGGTAGTTCCAATTCAAAGGCTAACCCTCGGTTCTGGCTCAAAATCTTGAAAGGTCCGATGTATCTAGGGCTTAACTTCCCTTTTACTCCAAATCTCTGGAGACCTTTCATCGGACTCACCTTGAGGTATACCATGTCTCCAACTTGTGGCTCCCATGTCCTTCTCTTCTGATCGGCATAACTCTTCTGTCGACTTTGAGCTATCTTAAGCCTATCTCTTATAATGTCAATGATTTGTTGATTTTCCTTGACATGATCAGGATTAAACTCCTTGCTTGCTCCAGCCTCATACCAGCATATGGGTGATCTACACTTCCTTCCGTACAGAGCTTCGAACAGTGCCATCTTGATGCTGCTTTGATAACTATTATTGTATGAAAACTCTGCTAGTGGCAAGTGCTCCTCCCATGATCCTCCGAAGTCTAGGGCACAAGCCCTAAGCATATCCTCTAGGATCTGGTTGGTTCTCTCCGTTTGTCCACCTGTCTGAGGATGATAGGCGGTACTATAATCTAACTTGGATCCTAAAGCTTCATGTAGTTGCTTCCAAAATGCTGATGTGAACACGGATCCTCGATCTGACACGATCTTCTTGGGCACTCCATGTTTGCTCACGATCTCTTTGATGTAAAGATCGATGAGTTTTTCTCCTTTATCCTGCTGATTTACCGCTAAGAAGTGTGCGCTTTTTGTCAACCGGTCCACGATTACCCATATCATGTCCTTCTTTTTATTTGTCATGGGTAGTCCGGTGATGAAATCCATTCCTATTTCCTCCCATTTCCATTCTGGGATTGGTAAAGGTTGTAACTTTCCTGCCAGACTCTGATGTTCAGCTTTCATTCTTTGGCAGGTATGGCATTCCGCCACGTATTGTGCTATCTCTCTCTTCATATTATTCCACCAGAATAACTCCTTGAGATCCATGTACATCTTTGTACTCCCTGGATGTATGGAATATGGTGTTTGATGGGCTTCCCGGAGTATTACTTCCTTGATCTCAGCAATATCCGGAACGCAAATCCTCTTTTGAAACCATAGTGATCCTGATTCTCTTCGGTGGAATTCTGATGGTCTACCTTCATCAATCCTTCTCATCTCTTCTACTATGAATGGATCGTCCAATTGACCCATTATTATCTCATTCTTTAAGTTAACATTTAGCTCATCGGCCACTTGTAAAGCCGATAGTCCTTCATGAGCTTCTTTCTCCCAAAGTTGTATTTGGGCTTGGCTTATTTCCTTCCTCAACTCCGGTGATAACTCTTGTTCCACTCCTCCAGTGCTCTTCCTACTCAAGGCATCTGCTACAACATTAGCCTTTCCTGGAGTATAATTGATGGTCAAATCATAATCCTTGATTAGTTCAAGCCATCTTTTCTGCCTCATATTGAGTTCCTTCTGAGTGAAGAAGTACTTGAGGCTCTTGTGATCCGTGTAGAGCTCACACTTGGCTCCATAGAGAAAATGTCTCCAAGTTTTCAGTGCAAAAACTACTGCTGCTAACTCTAAATAATGTGTTGGATAGTTCACTTCATGAGGTCTGAGTTGCCTTGATCCATAAGATATCACTTTCCGATCCTGCATGAGTACGCAACCCAATCCATGTTTGGATGCGTCACAGTACACGGTATAATCCTTGCCAACTTCCGGTACTGCTAACACCGGTGTTGGGGTGAGTTTCTCCTTCAGAGTTTGAAAACTCTTCTCACACTCCTCCGACCATACGAATGGTGTGTTCTTTCTTAACAGTTTGGTCATCGGTCCTGCTATTTTGGAGAATCCTTCAATGAATCTCCGATAGTATCCTGCCATTCCTAGGAATCCTCGGATTTCCTTGACAGTCTTGGGTGCTTCCCAATCTAAAACTGCTGCTACTTTTCTCGGGTTAACAGCTATTCCATCCTTGCTAATAACATGACCAAGAAATTCTACTTGATCTAGCCAAAATTCACACTTGCTGAATTTGGCATAGAGTTGGTGTTCTCTTAGTGTTTGCAACACTATCCTCAGATGTTCAGCATGTTCAGCTTTATCTTTGGAATAGATCAAGATATCATCGATGAATACGATGACAAACTTGTCTAGACATGGCATGAAGATCTTATTCATGAGATTCATGAAAATTGCTAGGGCATTGGTTAATCCAAAAGGTACTACTAGATATTCATGATGTCCGTACCTCGAGACAAAGGCTGTTTTCGGAACGTCTTCCTTCTTGATCTTAATCTGATGATAACCGGACCTTAGATCAATCTTGGAAAAGACTCCCGCGCCTCTTACTTGATCAAATAGATCTTGGATTCTGGGTAATGGGTACTTGTTCTTGATAGTAACATTGTTCAAATTCCTGTAGTCTCCGCACATCCTTCTGCCTCCATCTCTTTTATCCACAAAGATCACAGGTGATCCCCATGGTGAAATACTCTCTTGTATGAATCCTTTCTGTTCCAAGTCATCCAATTGCTCCTTAAGTTCTTTTAACTCCTTAGGCCCCATCTTATATGGTGCTTTAGCAATCGGAGTCAGTGCTCGGAATTAGGTCGATAGTAAATTCTATCTCCCTATCCGGTGGCATTCCGGTAATTCCTTAGGAAAAACATCCTCGGAACTCATTTACTACAGGTATATCCTCCAACTTCACTTCCTTCATGCTATTCAGCTGTAGTTCTACTTCAATCTGTGTATGTTTATCTCCTTGGTAGATCATTCTACTTCCATCGGGGCTTTTCAAAGACACAGTCTTCTTCACACAGTCGATCAATGCTCCATTAGCTTTTAACCAGTTCATACCAAGAATGACATCAATGTCCTTCATCGGTAAAATGAACAGGTCTGCGTCAAATGCGCATTTATTGATCATAATGACTTGTCCTTGTTTGGTATGGGTTACTACTATCGTTCCCCCGCGGAAAGTATAGTTATGGGTGTATCTAACTTAGTGCAACTAATCCCATGTTTGATGATGAATTGTTGAGAAATGAATGATGTAGTTGCACCAGTATCAAAAAGTACTTTGCCAGGATGAGTAAGTATCTGGAGCGTACCTATCATCGCTCGATCGGAGTTAACCACCTCCTCCAAGCTGGTGCAGTTTAACTTGCCGAAGGGTTTCTTGTTCTTCCAATTCCCTCCGTTGTTTCCTCCTCGGCTTCCTCCTCCTCCTGACTGACCTCCTCCATTCTTCTTCTTAGGGCAATCCCTAAGCATGTGTCCTTCCTCGCGACAACCAAAGCATATGATTCTTGGCCTCTTGCAATCCTTGGAAAAGTGTCCAGTTTTTCCACAGCTACGTGATACGTCTCCGACGTATCGATAATTTCTTATGTTCCATGCCATATTATTGATGATACCTACATGTTTTATGCACACTTTATGTCATATTCGTGCATTTTCTGGAACTAACCTATTAACAAGATGCCGAAGAGCCAGTTGCTGTTTTCTGCTTTTTTTGGTTTCAGAAATCCTAGTAACGAAATATTCTCGGAATTGGACGAAATCAACGCCCAGGGTCCTATTTTGCCACGAAGCTTCCAGAAGACCGAACGGGATACGAAGTGGGGCGACGAGGCGCCGCCACCATAGGGCCGCGCGGCCAGAGGGGGGCTCGCGCCGCCCTATGGTGTGGGCCCCTCGTCAGCCCTCCGACTCTGCCCTTCCGCCTACTTATAGCCTCCGTCGCGAAACCCCGATACGAAGAACCACGATACGGAAAACCTTCCAGAGACGCCGCCGCCGCCAATCCCATCTCGGGGGATTCTGGAGATCTCCTCCGGCACCCTGCCGGAGAGGGGATTCATCTCCCGGAGGACTCTTCACCGCCATGGTCGCCTACGGAGTGATGAGTGAGTAGTTCACCCCTGGACTATGGGTCCATAGCAGTAGCTAGATGGTTGACTTCTCCTCATTGTGCTTCATTGTTGGATCTTGTGAGCTGCCTAACATGATCAAGATCATCTATCTGTAATGCTATATGTTGTGTTTGTCGGGATCCGATGGATAGAGAATACCATGTTATGTTAATTATCAAGTTATTACCTATGTGTTGTTTATGATCTTGCATGCTCTCCGTTATTAGTAGAGGCTCTGGCCAAGTTTTTGCTCTTAACTCCAAGAGGGAGTATTTATGCTCGATAGTGGGTTCATGCCTCGCATTGATACCGGGACAGATGACGTAAAGTTCTAAGGTTGTGTTGTGCTGTTGCCACTAGGGATAAAACATTGATGCTATGTCTAAGGATGTAGTTGTTGATTACATTACGCACCATACTTAATGCAATTGTCTCGTTGCTTTGCAACTTAATACCGGAAGGGGTTCGGATGATAACTCGAAGGTGGACTTTTTAGGCATAGATGCGGTTGGATGGCGGTCTATGTACTTTGTCGTAATGCCCAATTAAATCTCACTATACTTATCATGACATGTATGTGCATTGTTATGCCCTCTCTATTTGTCAATTGCCCGACCGTAATTTGTTCACCCAACATGCTTTTATCTTATGGGAGAGACACCTCTAGTGAACTGTGGACCCCGGTCCATTCTTTTATACCTGAAATACAAATCTGCTGCAATACTTGTTTTTACCGTTTTCTCCGCAAACAATCATCTTCCACACAATACGGTTAATCCTTTGTTACAGCAAGCTGGTGAGATTGACAACCTCACTGTTTCGTTGGGGCAAAGTACTTTGGTTGTGTTGTGCAGGTTCCACGTTGGCGCCAGGATCTCTGGTGTTGCGCCGCACTACATCCCGCCGCCATCAACCTTCAACGTGCTTCTTGGCTCCTCCTGGTTCGATAAACCTTGGTTTCTTTCTGAGGGAAAACTTGCTGTTGTGCGCATCATACCTTCCTCTTGGGGTTCCCAACGAACGTGTGAGTTACACGCCATCACTACGGCAAACAATCTGGTTTGCAGGCTGAAATCCTTGGTTCCTCCTCAAACTTGGCCTTCTTCCTCTTCTCCTCTTGCAGCTGCTTGAAGTCATCTTCAAGAGTGATGGCTGCATCCAACAACTCCTGGAACTCAGTTGCTCTCATCATCCTAAGCTGAACCTTGAACTGGGGATTTAATCCCCGCATGAACCTCTTTTTCTTCTTGTCCTCGGTGTTGACCTCCTCAACAGCATACCGAGACAATTTCGAAAACTCCCTGACATAAGTCAGGATGGCCTTATCTTTCTGTTCGAGACTCTCAAATTCTCGACGCTTCAACTCCACAATGCTTTCTGGGACATTGGATTCCCTGAACTTCCTCTTAAACTCCTCCCAGGTAAATACCTTCTCAGCCGGATAAACGGCTACTATATTGTCCCACCATGATGCGGCAGGTCCACACAACAAGTGTGTTGCATATCTGACCTTCTCCAGGTCATTGCATCCAACGGTGTTGAGCTTTCGCTCCGTGTCCATCAGCCAATCCTCCGCATCCATAGGTTCGGGTGCGTATGCGAAGGATATAGGCTTAGTATTCTGGAAGTCTGACAGAGTGACTCCCTGATTGTCCGGTCTCTCCACCTTGTTCTGTTGAAGCAGTTCCTGGAAGAACTTGTTCTGCTGCTCCAATGTTATATGTTGCCTTTCCTCCAACATTTGCATGTATTGGAGGAAGTTCTGCTGCGTCATGGGTGGTGGTGGTGGTGGTAACTGATTTCTGGCTGCTTCATCAGCCTCTTCCTTCTGCTTGGCCTCGCGCTCCATGCGCTGCGCTTCACTCTCCTCACCTACCGGTCCCGACATATCCCCCTAGTTCTGCAACACAAAGTGGTACTCATAATTACTCCATGCGCAAGTTTTCTGAGCTCAACTTTGTGCACAGAACTAGTCACGCAATGGAAATCAAGAAGCAAATCCAAATCATACAAAACATATACCATGTATATACATACATAAGTGGTCTTCTTACAATACTCAGTGACGTTGTGAGTATGCAAACTCAATTATTGAAGTATATGTACAAATTTCTACAAAATATTACATACTACAATACATGTGGTACTAATGTATTGTAGTCTCGCCTCCCATGGTAGTCTCTAGTCGTACTTCACTCCCGGTACATTCCAGGCTTCCATACGGTCGAACGTGTAGTCCTCCTGACAAAACCTGGAACATAAGGTCTCCCCGTCGGCTGGTAGTCAGAATCAGAGGATGATCCCAGGGAGAAATCGGTGTTCATGAACTGGTCATTCAGTGCATCATAATCCACCCATCGGGTGTACTCCCCTGTGACTCCACCATAGGTATTTCCAACATTCGTATCCGACTCGATCTGTATCGGATACCCTCCAACATCTTCCCCATTACACGGATAACTCTGGTTCTGGGTCGTGGCGTCCTCATTCATCTCAGGATTATATCTAATTGAATCACTATGGGTTCCAGTATCTGATCCCCAACGCCAACCTGTGGAGTTTTCTATAGGAGTCTCGGAACGCTGATTGTTTCCGGATTCCTCTCCACCCTCATATCCTCCATGGGAACTACTAGGAAAGTACCTAGGTGTCATGGGTGTGGTTTGTTGTTCGGGATGATCAATACTAATGTAATCACCAGCTGAATAAACTGGTGTGTGAACCTCATTCTCCATTGGTTCATTCCCCTTAGTCTCCTCCTTGGGTTCAGTGAACTCTTCCAGCATTGTATCAATTGCTCCCGTCAAATGACGGTTCAACTGATAGAACACTGACAGTAGGTTGCGGCTGTTATCCATGTACTTAGCGGCTTCTGCTGGTTTGCGTTTTGCAAGCTTGAAGTGGTTAAGCATAGGATCATCTTCCTCCTCCATATGAGGAATATGAGCGAATTCGGAACCCATAAGCTCCTTCGTCTTATGCTCCCGAATATCAGTGATGGCTCTCATTATTGCTATGTGGTAGGCTGTGTTGATAGTTCTAGCCTCACCTGCTGGCATCACTACGCTCATTCCTAGGGATTCTGGAAGTCTTAGCCCTACCCTACACTTCGCCAATACTGGTCCGTCATAGTACCAGTATTTCATTACTTGGATTTGGGGATCGCACCCAAATTCAAGCAACATGGCACGAAGTATGTCTGCGAGTCCTCTGTCATATTCACTCAAGTTTGACGGCTTCACTTTCACGTTTCGTCCCGGGCGTGAACTTGCCATAGTTGGCTGTAGAATAGAAAGAATATAAGATTAGTAATAATGCATCATAATAGTGATAATAAAGAATTATCGCACTAAAACATATGATTGTTTTATTCTCAAGTGAATATACAACATATTTTTAGAGAATTCTTTACTAATCCTATTTGACTCCTAACGTTTCGTCCCATTTACTAGGTTCCAACCTAAGGTCAAAGCTTTTGCCTCGATACCAACCGTGGTGACCCCGCATACCACTGCATGTTGTAGTATGCCGGTCGTTGATATAACATTCACGAAGTACCATTCCGCAAATATTACATCCCTCAGAGTAGTACAACAGAACATAGCAGGTCCATAACTCATTCATTTATTATTACAAGCATAATATACATATCATCTCGGAGCTCCTCTTGGGTCCTAAGAGGGATACTCCTGGGTTCGAGGCGAACCCAACTTAACTTATAATACAGGAGTCTTACTAAGTTATACATTTATTCCCTCGAGCAGTAAAGTACTAAGAGTTCGTACTGCTCGGTTACTACTACTACTTAACGGTCTACGCTTGCTCTCCTCTGGAACCCTCCCCGGTTCCGTAGACTATAAGGTAGTCTACACCTTCGACACCTCCAGAGAGGTCTGGTTCTTCATAGCCGATGATGTCGGCTCCTTCAAGGTTGTCGTTGTCCTCCTCCAGATAGTTCAGACAATCTAAGCAGGGGATTTAAGAGTGGTATGAGTATGAGCGTACTCAACAAGTTCATTATAGAAAAGAGGTGTTTAATGCACTAGCTACGATATTAGACCAGAAAGTCTAATACCAATGCAAGTTTTTGTAAACATTTCTTCAAGAGATTGCTTTTATTTCGAAGAACTATGTCCGTCAGCCTTCACCGGTTTACTAGAACTTCATGGAGTTCCTTTCCGGCAGCGTTCGCAGTTCCAAATCCCGGAACAGGGAGTGACAGGTCACGGTTCTTTACACTCTGCGGAGGTGTGTTGCTTTACCCATAAGAGATCTTAACCTTGGTGCCAACCGGGCAGCTTTCCCGTCCACACTTCCTTCGGTGTGAGGCCCGGTATAAGGTCATAGCCAATCATATTCCTCCGCTACCTCACACACCCACCCTTTGTTGCAAATCCCGACCCTGGGTCCTCGCCGGTCCCATTATTCCCATGTTAGGGTGGACCCCGACCACGACAACAGTTCTGGGCTCATACCATAAACTCCTTCGCCGGTAGCTGCAACCCATCATAGACCACAATACCGTGGGGACTTTGTTGGGACCCCCACCCTACAACCTGATCCTCGGGCGACAAGTGTACTACGGTCTCTGCCGTGGGGACTTAAGGCTTCCCCAGCCTACCGCTTGCCCCCTTGGAATACAAGTGTTCTACGGTAAAGCGCGTCCGTTGATGTACAAGAGGTGGAAATACGATTGACTATTTCGTCCCACTCCAGATCTTATGGTTAACATGGGTATTACGGCACAAGAATCACTGGACGACATTTGTTGTTTAATCCTAGATGGATATAAACCCTTGCAATGGAACCTCCACCATATCAACACAATCCATGGTTCCATTGCCCACCACTTAGACATATTCATAGTTATGAAAATAGTGGTTTTGCTTTTTATGCAATAGTGATAAACATAGTACTTTGCAAGTAATTTGATAAAAATACTCAAATGACATGAGCAAGCGATGAACTTGCCTGAACACTGCAAAGTGTTGTAGTTGGATGGTGTGGACTGACCCTTGTCCTCTGTTGCTGAAAAATAGCATCATTGTCCGATAAGGGCAATGGTTAAAGAAGCATTGATGCATGATTCCAGTTTTTAGGGTTTGTTCCCCCTTCCGATGTCATTATTATCTCATGTGAGAGGTTGATACTAAGAATAACTTAGGGATACTCTATTTAGGGCAAAATACAAGCTTGAAATGTTGTCAAGGTGTTTTTAGAGTCCAAAAGAATTTATGGACTTATTTTCATTATTGAAAATAAATTGTGTGATTTATATTATTTAATTCATCAAATTTGAACTTATTCTTGTTTAACTTCAAAAATTCTATTTCATATTTTATTATGATAGAGTTTTTAATGCTGAGTGGTTTTCATAGTTTTATTTATTTTTTTAGAGCTATAATGATTTTATTGGTCAAAGTTTGTGTGTTTTTAAAGGAATTTGGAAAAGACCAAATTAACCCTGGGCCCACCTGTCGGTGTAACCCAGTGGGTTAGGTCGACCGACCCACCTGGTCTGGCTCGACCAGCCTCACTTTTTTCTCTCTCTCGCTCACGTCTGAAACCCTAACCCTAATTCCTCTCTCTGGCGATCCGTGTCGCCTCCGCCATCGCCGCTCGATTCCGGCGAGCTCCGCCGGACTTGGCCCTTGCCGTGGGGCGCAATCGACTCGCCTCACGACGGCGCGTCGATCTGTCCGTGTCGATTTGCTGCGGGCGTCTTGCTGCGTTCATCCCCGACCCTCTCTGGTGCTAGGGTTGTGGTCCTCGCCGGCGATTCGTGTTGGCGGTCGCCCCAGATGTGTTGGCACCGCCATGGCTTCGCCTCCGTGGTGCGGGTGGTGCTGTGGCGTCGCCATGGCTTGGCTTGGCCTGGCGCCGCCGCGCTCCGGCGTGTGCCGCCGTGGCCGCCATGGCTGCGTCGATCTGCTCGTCCCCGGGTAAGTGCGCCTCCCTTCCTCTCCTGTGCATGTTCTTCTACCTCCTCTAGCTCTGGCCATGGCGTGTCTCTCTGTGCAGAGATGCTTGCCATGCCGAAGCTCTATTGCTGTGCTTTGTTAGCCTGCTCGTGAGCTGCTGTGCTCTGCTGCTGCGCCATTCTTGCTTGCTCCTGAGCTGCTGTGCTATGCTGCTGTGCCATGCGTGTGCTACTGCTGTGTGCAGCTCTTCCCTTTATCTTGCTGTTGTAACTCATGAGCGCTTGCTCATGAGCATACTGTGATGCTTATGCTTGCTTAAATTGTTCCTGCTGTTGTTATGTGTATTCTACCTCTCCTGTGAGTGCATTACCCTGCCCCTGGCTTGATGGCTGTGTATCATCCTTGCATTTAGCAAGAGCTAGTGCTCCTGAGGTGCTATTCCTTGTGCTATAATTCCTGGAAATACCCATTGGGCATTGCTGTTGGCTGGGCAGCACCATCCAGTGATGGATTGATATGTGCTTTGCTTGTGTATTATGATCCAGTGGTTCATCAAATATTTGATGTGCTTCTGGATACAATCATAAATTATTTATGTGATTATCTGTGAAGCATCTGTTGATTAACTGTGGCTACTTCATTTATATGGTTCATGAATTGCTGCCAGACTTGCCCCTGTCAAGCTTTTGCATGCTTAGGCAAGCCCTGATAATCCTGTGATCATCAACTGCTTGATGGTTGCTTGCTGAACTTACTGCCTGTGACTGTCTGGTGCTTGTACCGGTGATTGTGTATCACCATGCCTTGTGCTGGTGCAGGCCTTGCCTGATCAAGTGTCTGCTGTTGCTTGCAGTGATCAACTAAATCATTTGCAAGTGTCTGTACCACTGGTTGCTTGTGTATTTCAATTATCTATCTAGTTTGGCTTGATCACATGGATAATTGATGTGAACTGCTCTGCAGTTATGATCATTTCATTGAGTTTGGTAGGGCTAGATGGATGCCAACACTTGGTTGTGTACCCTAGCCCTCCTTTTGAACCCTACTGGGTGATGATAACTGTGCATGGCTTATTTGTTTGGATTGGTTAAGTGGTTGAGGTGGCCTTGACAGCAATTCTTTGCTGTTTAGGTAGCTCCCACCCTTGTTGGCTAGCTGTGACTCACTGGATGCTTTCTGGGTGATCCTTTTGTTGGATTGCCAGTAGCTTTTGCTGTTGAAATCAAATAGACAATGATTTGTCTAAACTCTGATGGTTAATGAACCATTTAGTGCTAGGTGAATTGGAATGGTTAGTTAGGAATTAATCCATGTTGGATTTCTCTGGTAGTGTCACCATACTGACATACCAATGTTCCCTTGGTGATTTCCTTCTGGCTGATCTTCAGTTTGCTTGCACCAAATGGCTTAGTAGCCAGATGATGATACAAACTGGGTATTCTACCCATTTTGGCTTCTGTGACATAAGCAGATGCTTATTTATGAGCAAACCAAGGTTTTGCTCAGGCTGATATGATTTATACCTCACTCCAGCTCCTAGATGGTTTTGTTGTTGTAGAGGATTGCTTTTATGTTGATCTTATGCTTGCCCTGCTCCTCCCTGCAAGCCTGTGATTCTTGGGTTGGTTCTGTGGTGATTTTGGACAGGTTGAACAGCAGTGCTGTTCTTCCTGTTCTTGTGTTCTTGCTATCTGGTGACTTACCAAGTTGCCTGCCGATGGATGAAGCTAGGGTTTATCGTGGAGGTTTTTATACCTCCCTTTCATTGCCTTCCTGGTCGACAGCTTGGCCTGGCAAGCATATGGTGACTCACTGGCCTGTGTGTGCTGTTGGGCATGCACACTGCCTGGTGAGCTGTTTGGCTGTGTGTGTGTGTAGTCTGACTTGGGACTTGGGTTGGGAGTAGATCAGCTCGGCAGAGTTGATCATATCTGCTCAACACACCATTTCTTTTCTAACCTGCCAAGTGGCTATGCCACTTGGCATAACTTGTGTTTGTTGTGTTTGTGTGCAGGGAACTACAAGATAATCAAGATGAAGTACAAGATCATCTAGATCCAAGATTTCATGGAGATTAACTTGTAGTTTAGGAAATTTCATTAAGTTGTAATCTTTCTTTATTTTCCTATTTTATTTTCCATTATTCAATTCATGTAATGTGTTGTAATCTTTTATATTTCAATTCTGAATATTGTAAAGACAATGTATCTTGTGTTGTTATCAATAAAGCCCAAGGTTTTCTCTAATGAGCTTTACTTAATATTTGTATTGTTCATAATGTGTATTATTTATAATTTACTTAATGAATTTCCTCACAATTGAATTATGGGGTATTTATTTGATGTTTGAATTTTAAATTCAAATTCCACTTAGGTTTGAATTCAATCATGCAACTTAAGTTATAATGCAATACTCTCCTCTCTTCTCAAAACCCTAATTTAGTTAGGTGAGAAGCAAGTTTGTCGCACTCTCGAAACCCTAACCCTGTAAGGTGTCGAGAGAGAAACTTGTCCCCCTTCGATGCAGTTTTGTTTTAAAAGCGCGAAATTTCCCCAGAATTTACGATGCGATGCACATCCCTTTCTAAAATCTATCCCTCGATCGTCTCTAAACCTGGGACATTACAACTACCGATCCATGCATCACTTCAGAAGCTAGTGAGGCACCGTGCCAGTGAAAGGCGTGGAAGCCATGTCGTATTTTACATGGACCGGTAGGAACTAAGAACTAGCTTTGGCACAAAACAAACTTAACCGAACGTTTAAGTCTAGTTTCTTGCTACTTAGCAACCAAGTGTTTGCTTTTGTGTGTGGTATCAAGTGTATTTACATCAAATAAAAGACTAATTGTTATATAGAATATACATTTATTTAATTATCAATACTAATCGGGAGACCCATCGGGTTACCCACGGGCACAACCTTATGCCCATATCCTACCCATAACTAATCGGGTTATCCATGGGCATGACCAATGGGCGAAATATTCGACCCATACCTTACCCATTTGGGTCGGGTGCCCATGGGCGCCCAGACCCATGGGCAAGACTGCCGGCCTGAGATAAACCTATCGCATCTACTCCAAACAGCATTACTAGAAATTCTAATAAGATCTGAAACGAGGATGAAAGAAATGTGTACCGTCCAGCGTTGGCGGCAGCAGTAGCGGCGGCGATGTTGGGGGCAGCAACATCCTGGTTGTCGCCCATGTTGATAAGCTCGGCTCGGCGAGATTCCCGCAACCCGCGGCGCATCGTGACGTGTGTGATGAGGCAAGGCGAACGACAGAGGAGGAGGAGTGCACGAGGGCTCTCTCTCTTCTCACTCACTTACTAGGACTGAAACAACCCACATTATATACCACTTCAACTCTCCCCCAACTAGCAATGTGGGACTAAACTTTAGTCCCACCCTTTGCTATTCCCACATGGCCAAGAGAATTTCAGAATGTGTATTGAGGCATGGGCTAAGGCCCAAGGTAAAATTCCAACATATGACTCATTGATCGATGTCTTTCAAATCATTAGGCACAAGCATGGTTGGATCAGCTTCAAACTTGGTGCACACTCGGACCACTTTGATTTGGTCAAGTAGTTTGATATTTAGTTCACTGGAGCACTGAGTTACATGCCAATTTGGTTAGACTTATTGTAGAGAAACTAGAGCGTGCATGGTCCTATAATATTGTATGTCTGTGTTCCTCAATTGAGCAAAATGTTCACGTCAAGAACTTGCCTTACTATATATCCGCCAAGTTCCACTTAAGTGTGTCAGGGGTAAGGGGTTAAGAATAATCACTTTTTTTTTGAGAACACAGTACAACGCAGACGCTCACAAACACGCACGTACAAACACCCCTATGAACGCACGCACGCACATCCTACCCCTATGAGCACCTCCGAGGGACTGAGCCGGCATATCTTGAGGTTGACGAAGTCACCACTGGCGCCTCGCTGTTGACGGGCACGTCACCTACCACTGAAAGCATAGCGCCGGTTAAATCCTGGAATAAATCCAGGTAAATGCAAACACCCATGCCAAGTCTAGGACTTGAACCTGGGTGGGCTGGTTCCACCACAAGGGACCTAACCACCAGAGCCAAGCTCTGTTTGCTAAGAACTTAAATAATGAAGATGATAAAATTAATGCGTTTTGGTTTTGTTTACTCATGTGAAGAGTGAAAGTTGGTGTTGGTGTTGGAAAATTGTAATCGCGTTGCTCTTGTGATCCTCTAAAGGTGCATGTGAAAAGTCAGTTTTATTAAGAAAAAATAGTGGAAAGGGAGTTTCTCCATGTAAATAACTTGTGTAATATGGGCATATTTTTGTTTCATTATAGTGATTACTTGTTGGCTAAAGAAATCCTTAAAGCTTATTCAAGATTGGTGGCTTGTGTCGTGCATATTTGTCATGATGGTAAATTTATACATTGCTTTGTATTTTTCTGGTCGTGGAGAACTCCTTAGATAGCTCTACTTGCTAAATTTTGTACGCTCTTCTCAATCAGGAGTCGAAGAAATATGACACGACGCCGCAGTATCACCCTTAATGACAATCAAATACAAGGTCGTATGTCCACACCAAAAGAAAACATCACTATAACTATATTACTCCTATTGCCCATTTAGCTCCGGTGAAACACAATTGGAGGGTCCTGTTGCAATGTGAAGATGGATCAGCTAGAGGAGACCATAGAGTTGACAAGTCAACCCATGGTACCCTTAGAATAAGTTTGCAATTGCTGAACTGGTTGTACATATTTGATAATCTGAAATTGGCTACAAGACAAGTAAAAGCGGATCAAATAAATATTGTGTGAAAAAACACATGGAGACAACAAGTTTATAATGGGGCAGTCGGGCCCTTGGAGCATGAGGCACCGCCTCCACGGGCGGAGGGGCTGGCTGATAGGGAGGAGGACACTCTTTCTTCGACGCCACCCTCCCCTGCGAAGGGGGGCTCGCCTGGGGCTGCATCACCTTCTACCCCTGTATCGACGGCCTCTTCTCCTTCACCAGCTGGGTCTTCACCGCTCTCGACTTCTCCATCGCAGGTCTCCACCTTGCAGCAGCCTCCACCCATGGTCCCTCCTCCCGTTGTTCAACCGACGGTGAGTGATACGTCTCAAACGTATCTATAATTTCTTATGTTCCATGCTAGTTTTATGATAATATCTACATGTTTTATATGCACTTTATATCATATTATGACATTTATTGGACTAACCTATTAACAAGATGCCACAGTGCCAGTTTCTGTTTATTATGTCTGTTTATTGCAGAAAAGGCCCAAAAACCAAAGTGCTCGGAAAAATCCAGAAAAATCACAGAAATTCTATTTCGCCAGAAGACTCACGGAGCCAGAAGGGCCAGGCCAGAGGAGGCCCAGGGCCTCCTCCCCATCAGCCGGCGCGGCCAGGAGGGGGGCCGTCCACCCTATGGTGTGGGCCCCTCGGGACTCCACCGACGCTGCCCTTTTGCCTATATATTTCTCGCGACGCGAAAACCCTACATCAATCAACCATACTCCAGAAAGACTCCAGGGGCGCCGCCGCCATCGCGAAACCTAGTTTCGGGGGGACAGAAGTCTCTGTTCCGGCACGTCGTCGGGACGGGGAATTGCCCCCGGAGTCATCTCCATCGACACCACCGCCATCTCCATCGCCGTTGTTGTCTCCCATGATGAGGAGGCAGTAGTTCTCCCCCAAGGATAAGGGCTCTACCGGTAGCTATGTGGTTAATCTCTCTCTCCCATGTGATCTTTATGTGATCATGAGCTTTGTATCACTATTAATCTATGTGCTACTCTAGTGATGTTATTAAAGTAGTCTATTCCTCCTCCATGATGTAAAGTTGACAGTGTGTGCATCATGTAGTACTTGGTGTAGGTTATGATTGTAATCTCTTGTAGATTATGAAGTTAACTATTACTATGATAGTATTGATGTGATCTATTCCCCCTTTCATAGCTATTGATGACAGTGTGTATGCTATGTTAGTACTCGGTCTAAATTGCAACGGTCTATTATGAACTCAAGAGGTTACTTTAATATGAACTCCGAACGTTGTGGAGCTTGTTAACTCTGGCTTGAGGTGTGCTTTTATAGCCCTACACAATGAATGGTGTTTGTTATCCAACAAAAGAGTGTTTGAAGTAGCACAAGTGAAGAGAAGTTATTTATTTATGTGATCATTGTTGAGAGAGTCCACTAGTGAAAGTATGATCCCTAGGCCTTGTTTCTAAGCATTGAAACACCGTTTCCAACAAGTTCTGTTACATGTTCGCTTGCTGCCATTTTTATTTCAGATTGCAATTACTACTTATACTCATCCATATTACATGTTTCCAACAAGTATAGGGGATCGCAACAGTCTTCGAGGGAAGTAAAACCCAAATTTATTGATTCGACACAAGGGGAGGTAAAGAATACTTATAAGCCTTAACAACTGAGTTGTCAATTCAGCTGCACCTGGAAAAGCACTAGTAACAGGGGTGATGTGAAAGCAGCAGTAATATGAGAGCAGTAGTAACAGTAACACAGCAGCAGTAGCAATAATATGAGAGCAATGGCACCAGAAAATAGTTGATACTACTTCCAATGACATAGAGAACGAGTATATGATGATGAAATATGGACCGGGGTTCCCAGCTATCTACACTAGTGGTAACTCTCCAATAACAAGTGTTGGGTGAACAAATTACGGTTGGGCAATTGATAGGATTGAAATAGCATTAAGACAGAACATCAAGATTATTAATCATGTAGGCATGTTTTCCATATATAGTCATACGTGCTCGCAATGAGAAACTTGTACAACATCTTTTGTCCTACCAGCCGGTGGCAGCCGGGCCTCTAGGGAATCTACTGGAAATTAATGTACTCCTTTTAATAGAGCACCGGAGCAAAGCATTAACACTCCGTGAAAACATGTGATCCTCATATCTAAGCCTTCCCCTCCAGTTATCCCGATTCTCTGTCACTCCGGGGCCTCGGGTTCCGGACATAGACATGTGCAAACAACTTGTAGATACAATCTAAGCAATAAGTATAGAGCTTAAATCTAAGATCATGCCACTCGGGCCCTAGTGACAAGCATTAAACACAACAAGATTGCAACAACAATAACTTCACAAACTTATATAGATAGACTGATCATAATGTAACAATCCATCGGATCCCAACAAACACAACACCGATTACATCAGATGAATCTCAATCATGTAAGGCAAATCATGAGATCATTGTATTGAAGTACATGGGGGAGAGAGTACCAACTAGCTACAGCTAGAACCCGTAGTCCATGGGGGAACTACTCACGGAGCATGATGGAGGCGGTGGCGTCGATGGAGATGGCTTCCGGGGGCACTTCCCCGTCCCAGCAGGGTGCCGGAACAGAGACTTCTGTCCCCCGAATTGGAGTTTCGCGATGGTGGCGGCGCCCCTGGAGTCTTTCTGGAGTTTCGTCAATTGGTGTCGATGTTTTAGGTCAGGACGGCTTAAATAGGCGAAGAGGCGGAGTCGGAGGGGCCACGGGGCCTCCTCACACTAGGGGGGCGCCCCCCCCTTGGGCCGCGCCGCCACCACGTGTAGGGCCCCCAGGGCTCCCCTCTGGTCCCACTCTGACTTTCTGGATGGTTCCAGGAAAAATAAGGTTATGGGCGTTGATTTCGTCCGATTCCGAGAATATTGCCCGAACAGCCTTCCTGGAACCAAAAACAACAGAAAATAGGAACTGGCACTTCGGCATCTTGTTAATAGGTTAGTTCCAGAAAATGCATAAAAACATTATAAAGTGCGAGCAAAACATGTAAGTATTGTCATAAAACAAGCATGGAACATCAGAAATTATAGGTACGTTGGAGACGTATCAGGTTCCCAGCTATCTACACTAGTGGTAACTCTCCAATAACAAGTGACAAGTGTTGGGTGAACAAATTACAGTTGGGCAATTGATACGACTGCAATAGCATTAAGACAGAACATCAATTTATTAATCATGTAGGCATGGTTTCCATATATAGTCATACGTGCTCGCAATGAGAAACTTGCGTAACATCTTTTGTCCTACCAGCCGGTGGCAGCCGGGCCTCAAGGGAATCTACTGGCAATTAAGGTACTCCTTTTAATAGAGCACCGGAGCAAAGCATTAACACTTGGTGAAAACTTGTGATCCTCATATCTAAGCCTTCCCCTCGAGTTATCCCAGTTGCTGTCACTCTGGGGCCTCGGGTTCCGGACATAGACATGTGCAAACAACTTGTAGATACAATCTAAGCAATAAGTATAGAGCTTAAATCTAAGATCATGCCACTCGTGCACTAATGACAAGCATTAAACACAACAAGATTGCAGAAACAATAACTTCACAAACTTTATAGATAGACTGATCATAATGTAACAATTCATCGGATCCCAACAAACACAACACCGATTACATCAGATGGATCTCAATCATGTAAGGCAGCTCATGACATCATTGTATTGAAGTACTTGGAAGAGAGAATACCAACTAGCTACCGCTAGAACCCGTAGTCCATGGGGGAACTACTCACAGAGCATGATGGAGGCGGTGGCGTCGATGGAGAAGCCTTCCGGGGGCACTTCCCCGTCCCGGCGGCGTGCCGGAACAGACATTCTGTCCCCCGAAACGGAGTTTCGCGATGGCGGCGGCGCCCCTGGAGTCTTTCTGGAATATGATTGATTGATTGATATAGGGTTTTCGCGTCGCGAGGAATATATAGGCGAAAGGGCGGCGCGAGGGGGTGCCCGGGGGGCCCACCCCATAGCTGGGCGCGCCCCCCCTCTTGGCTGCGTCGCCAGGTGGTGTGGGGCCCCCTTGTCCCCTCTCCGTCTCTCCTTCGGTGTTCTGGGTCCGTCTCGGTAAAATAGGAGGTTTGGCTTTTGTTTCGTCGAATTCCGAGAATATTGCTCGAACAGCTTTTCTGGAACCAAAAACAGCAGAAAACAGGAACTGGCACCTTGGCACCTCGTTAATAGGTTAGTGCCGGAAAATGCATAAAATCTTTATAAAGTGTGAGCAAAACATGTAGGTATTGTCATAAAACTAGCATGGAACATCAGAAATTATATATACATTGGAGACGTATCAAGCATCCCCAAGCTTAGTTCCTACTCGCCCTCGAGTAGGTAAACGATAAAAAGAATAATTTCTGAAGTGACATGCTACTAACATAATCTTGATCATACTATATATGAGATGAATGAAGTGACTTAAGGCAATGATCTATAGTTTGCTAACAAATAGATAACATATAGCAAAAACTTTTCATGAATAGTACTTTCAAGACAAGCATCAAAAAGTCTTGCATAAGAGTTAACTCATAAAGCAATAAATTCTTAATAAGAGGTTTTGAAGCAACACAAAGGAAGATTTAAGTTTCAGCAATTGCTTTCAACTTTCAACATGCATATCTCATGGATAATTGTCAACACAAAGTAAAATAATAAGTGCAATTGATACGTCCCCGACGTATCCATAATTTCTGTCGTTCCATGCTTGTTTTATGACAATACTTACATGTTTTGCTTGCACTTTATAATGTTTTTATGCGTTTTCTGGAACTAACCTATTAACAAGATGCCACAGTGCCAGTTCCTGTTTTCCGCTGTTTTTGGTTCCGAAAGGCTGTTCGGGCAATATTCTCGGAATTCGACGAAACGAAGACCAAACCTCCTATTTTTCCCGGAAGCGTCCAGAACACCGAAGAAGAGTCGGAGAGGGGCCAGAGGGCCACCACACCATAGGGCGGCGCGGCCTGGCCTGGGCTCGCGCCGGCCTGTGGTGTGGCGCCCCCAGGTGCCCCCCTGCGCCGCCTCTTCGCCTATAAAATCCCTTTCGACCTAAAAACACCGTAACTCTGGACGAAACTCCAGAAACCCTCCAGAACGCCGCCACATCGCGAAACTCCGCCTCGGGAGCCAGAAGTCTCCGTTCTGGCACTCCGCCGGGACGGGGAATTGGAGGAGATCATCACCGCCATCACCGCCAACGCCTCTCCATCAACCAGCAATGTTTCCCCCATCCATGTGTGAGTAATTCCCCCGCTGTAGGCCGAAGGGGATGGTAGGGATTGGATGAGATTGGTCATGTAATAGCATAAGATTGTTAGGGCATAGTGCCTAGTATCCGTAGATGTTACTTTTATGATATTGTTGCAACTTGTTATGCTTAATGCTTGTCACTAGGGCCCGAGTGCCATGATCTCAGATCTGAACATGTTATTATTTCATCATGATATTCATTGTTTATGGTCTTACCTGCAAGTTGTATACACATGTCGCTGTCCGGAACCAATGGCCCCGAAGTGACGAAATCGGGACAACCGGAGGGGATGGTAGTGATGTGAGGATCACATGTGTTCACGGAGTGTTAATGCTTTGCTCCGGTACTCTATTAAAAGGAGTACCTTAATATCCAAGTAGTTTCCCTTGAGGCCCGGCTGCCACCGGCTGGTAGGACAAAAGATGTTGTGCAAGTTTCTCATTGCGAGCACGTACGACTATAATTGGAACACATGCCTATTGATTGATTAGTACTTGGATACCGTTTTATTATTATCTCGCAAATGCCACTGCTATGATTGTTACATGAGTTTCTCTCATCCATGCAACGCCCGTTATCCGTCCCCGTGCCTACGGTATTTTAATCCTGTCTGTTTACTAAAATCTCTACTGCCGTCTTTGTTACTCTGCTGCTGTTATTTCACTATCGCTACTTGCTATAAAGCTGTTACTATCGATAAACTCCTGCGAGCAAGTCTGTTTCCAGGTGCAGCTGAATTGACAACTCCGCTGTTAAGGCTTTCAAGTATTCTTTGTCTCCCCTTGTGTCGAATCAATAAATTGGGTAATACTTCCCGCGAAGACTGTTGCGATCCCCTATACTTGTGGGTCATCAAGACTATTTTCTGGCGCCGTTGCCGGGGAGGCATAGCTCTACTCATAAGTTCACCCGGGGAGTACACTCCACCTCTCTCTCTGTTTTATTTTATTTTGTTTTGCTTAGTTTACTTTTGTCTAGTTTATTTGTGCTTAGTTTATTTCTGTCTAGTATTACTTTTCTTAGTTTACTTTTGCTTAGTTTCTTTTTGTCTTGTTTTATTTTCCTCATATACCCAAAAATCCATAAAAATTTGAAAAATCGAAAAATTAAAAACTGCTGTTATGGGAGAACCTACAACTTACTTGGAGCTTATAGAATGTTATAATAGTTATAGAGAATTAAGAACTGGTAAAATAATGAGTGCTATGATAGAAAAATTGAATACAATTGCTAAAATCTTGCTTGAACGCCATGATATAAACTGTTGCTCTCAACAGGATACTAAACATCTTAAATTTCAATGTGGCTTTAGTGAGGAATTTTTAATTAAGAACTATAATCGGAATTGCTATATTCATTATGGGTTCGAAGAGGTAGAACAATTTGTCTTATTTATGGGAGCCTCCGAGATAGAATCCTTCATGGTTGAGAATTATGAAACTTGTGTTGTTTGTAAGGGCCTTAAAGATTATGTCTCTACCATCCTTAATTCTTGCATAGAATGCTACAGTAGGAATCCTTATATCCTTGATTATAAAGAGAGACACATTAATGCACAAGAATGCACTCATAATTTGCAGGAACCGGTGGAAGAAGAAATTGATGAACCTGAAAGCTCATTGGATGAAAAAGAGGAGGAAATTGATGAACTTGAAAGCTCATTGGATGAAAAAGAAGAAGAGAGCGACGAACAAAAGGAGGAAGAATGGATTAGCTACCCATGTCAACCTTCTAATGAGAGTAACTCTTCATCTCTTACACTATTTGATTGTCCTCCATGCTTACCGAAAGAGGTTGAATGTTATGTTCCTGTGGATTCTCTTGAAATAGTACCTATGAGTAATACTTGTGAGAATAATTATGCTACTGTTATATATGATAATCCATGCTACTTTGATAAATCTTATGATAATGCTTTGTTTGTGCCTGATGTTGAAATGCATGGTACTAAAGAATTTTGTTTGGCAAATGTCTATGATAAAGCTCTAGATGATGGTCCTATGTTACTTGATAATATTAATTGTACTACTAATGAAAATGGGATTGGAGAGTTCTTGACTTATTCTATGAGTCCCATATCTATTGAGATTGATCACCTACCTTGTTATATTATTAATAAAAGTAAGTTTGAAAGTTTTAATTCCACTATTCTTGAACTTGATAAAAATTATGTGTTTGGAAATCATGAAAAGTATGCTGCATGTGATAGTTATATTGTTGAGTTTGTTCATGAAGCTACTGAAAATTATTATGAGAGAGGAAAACATGGTTGTAAAAATTTGCATGGTACTAAAACACCTCTCTATATGCTTAAAATTTTGAAGCTACACTCGTTTTATCTTCTTATGCTTGTCACTTTGTTCTTCATGAATTTATTTGTGTACAAGATTCCTTTGCATAGGAAGCATGTTAGGCTTAAATGTGTTTTGAATTTGCCTCTTGATGCTCTCTTTTGCTTCAAATACTATTTCTTGCGAGTGCATCATTAAAACTGCTGAGCCCATCTTAATGGCTATAAAGAAAGCAACTTTTTGGGAGATAACCCATGTGTTATTTTGCTACAGTACTTTATTTTATATTTGTGTCTTGGAAGTTGTTTACTACTGTAGCAACCTCTCCTTATCTTAGTTTTGTGTTTTGTTGTGCCAAGTGAAGCCTCTAATCGAAGGTTGATACTAGATTTGGATTACTGCGCAGTTCCAGATTTCTTTGCTGTCACGAATCTGGGTCTACCTCCCTGTAGGTAGCTCAGAAAATTAAGCCAATTTACGTGCATGATCCTCAGATATGTACGCAACTTTCGTTAGTTTTGAGTTTTCTGATTTGAGCAACGGAAGTATTTTATTAAAATTCGTCTTTACTGGCTGTTCTGTTTTGGCAGATTCTGTCTCTGTTTTTTGCATTGTCTCTTGTGGACTTTAAGCGAGGTTTTCTAGACGTAGAGGGCTGTAGCTAATGTTTTATTGAGTTCTTGCAATGTGTCACTACAGGACCAAGGTGGATTCAAATTTTTTGAGTACTAACCCCTCTAATGAAGTTTATGAGAAGTTTTGTGTGAAGGAAGTTTTCAAGGGTCAAGAGAGGAGGATGATATATGATCAAGAAGAGTGAAAAGTCTAAGCTTGGGGATGCCCCGTGGTTCATCCCTGCATATTCAAGAAGACTCAAGCGTCTAAGCTTGGGGATGCCCAAGGCATCCCCTTCTTCATCAACTTATCGAGTTCCTCCCTCGAAACTATATTTTTATTCGGTCACATCATATGTGCTTTACTTGGAGCGTCTGTGTGCTTTTATTTTTGTTTATGTTTGAATAAATTCGGATCCTAGCAATCCTTGTGTGGGAGAGATACACGCTCCGCTTTTTCATATGAACACTCGTGTTCTTTGTTTTACTTTTAATGTTCAATGATAAAAGTTGGAAGCTATTGCACTTATTTATATTTGGTTGGAAAAAGAAAATGCCTCATATGTCTTGGATAATTTGACACTTGGCAATTGTTTTGAGCTCTCAAATAGATCATTATTAAGTTTTTTCATGTAGTCTAAGCCTATTAGTGGAGAACTACTCGTAGAGCTTGTTGAAATTGGTTTGCATAATTGGTCTCTCTTAAGGTCTAGATATTTTCCGGTAAAAGTGTTTGAGCAACAAGGAAGACGAGTGTAGAGTATTTGAATGCTTGCAATATGTTCTTATGTAAGTTTTGTCTGTACCCGTTCATCCTTGTGTTTGTTTCAAATAACCTTGGTAGCCCAAAGCCTTGCACTGAGAGGGAATGCTTCTCGTGCATCCAAAACCTTGAGCCAAAACCTACGCCATATGTGTCCACCATACCTACCTACTATGTGGTATTTCTTGCCATTCCAAAGTAAATTGCTTGAGTGCTACCTTTAAACAATTCAAAATGCTTCTCAATTTGTGTTAATGTTTTATAGCTCATGAGGAAGTATGTGGTGTTTATCTTTCAATCTTGTTGGGCAACTTTCACCAATGGACTAGTGGCTTCATCCGCTTATCCAATAATTTTGCAAAAAGAGCTGGCAATGGGATTCCCAGTCCCAAATTAATTAACAAAAATAGACACTCCTCCATGGTATGTGATTGTTGGACGGCACCCGAGGATTCGGTTAGCCATGGCTTGTGTAAGCAAAGGTTGGGGGGAGTGTCATCATAATAAAACTAAAATAAAAGGGCACTCCTTCATGGTATGAGATTGTTGGCAGGCACCCGAGGATTCGGTTAGCCATGGTTTGTGAAAGAAAGGTTGGAAGGAGTGCCACCCAAAAATAAAAATAATTCATGGGAGCCGCTCTTGAAGGTTTGTCTAGCAAGGGGGTTAGAGTGCCCACTACCATTCGTTGACAACAACAAACACCTCTCAAAACTTTACTTTTGTGCTCTCTTTATGTTTTCAAAACCAAAGCTCTAGCACAAATATAGCAATCGATGCTTTCCTCTTTGAAGGGCCATTCTTTTACTTTTATGTTGAGTCAGTTTACCTACTTCCTTCCATCTTAGAAGCAAACACTTGTGTCAACTGTGCATTGATTCTTACATACTTGCTTATTTGCATTCATCATATTACTTTGTGTTGACAATTATCCATGAGATATGCATGTTACAAGTTGAAAGCAACCGCTGAAACTTATATCTTCCTTTGTGTTGCTTCGATGCCTTTACTTTGAACTTATTGCTTTATGAGTTAACTCTTGTGCAAGACTTTTGATACTAGTCTTGAAGGTATTATTCATGAAAAGTTTTGCTATATGTTATCTATTTGTTAGCAACTATAGATCATTGCCTTGAGTCACTTCATTCATTTCATATGCTTTGTAATAGTATGATCAAGGTTATGTAAGTAGCATGTCACTACAGAAATTATTCTTTTTATCGTTTACCTGCTCGGGACGAGCAGGAACTAAGCTTGGGGATGCTTGATACGTCCCCGACGTATCCATAATTTCTATCGTTCCATGCTTGTTTTATGACAATACTTACATGTTTTGCTTGCACTTTATAATGTTTTTATGCGTTTTCCGGAACTAACCTATTAACAAGATGCCACAGTGCCAGTTCCTGTTTTCTGCTGTTTTTGGTTCCAGAAAGGCTGTTCGGGCAATATTCTCGGAATTCGACGAAACGAAGACCAAACCTCCTATTTTTCCCGGAAGCGTCCGAACACCGAAGAAGAGTCGGAGAGGGGCCAGAGGGCCACCACACCATAGGGCGGCGCGGCCTGGCCTCGGGCCCGCGCCGGCCTGTGGTGTGGCGCCCCAGTGTGCCCCTCGCGCCGCCTCTTCGCCTATAAAATCCCTTTCGACCTAAAAACACCGTAACTCTGGACGAAACTCCAGAAACCCTCCAGAACGCCGCCACATCGCGAAACTCCGCCTCGGGAGCCAGAAGTCTCCGTTCTGGCACTCCGCCGGGACGGGGAATTGGAGGAGATCATCACCGCCATCACCGCCCGCCTCTCCATCAACCAGCAATGTTTCCCCCATCCATGTGTGAGTAATTCCCCGCTGTAGGCCGAAGGGGATGGTAGGGATTGGATGAGATTGGTCATGTAATAGCATAAGATTGTTAGGGCATAGTGCCTAGTATCCGTAGATGTTACTTTTATGATATTGTTGCAACTTGTTATGCTTAATGCTTGTCACTAGGGCCCGAGTGCCATGATCTCGGATCTGAACATGTTATTATTTCATCATGATATTCATTGTTTATGGTCTTACCTGCAAGTTGTATACACATGTCGCTGTCCGGAACCAATGGCCCCGAAGTGACGAAATCGGGACAACCGGAGGGGATGGTAGTGATGTGAGGATCACATGTGTTCACGGAGTGTTAATGCTTTGCTCCGGTACTCTATTAAAAGGAGTACCTTAATATCCAGATAGTTTCCCTTGAGGCCCGGCTGCCACCGGCCGGTAGGACAAAAGATGTTGTGCAAGTTTCTCATTGCGAGCACATACGACTATAATTGGAACACATGCCTATTGATTGATTAGTACTTGGATACCGTTTTATTATTATCTCGCAAATGCCCTCGCTATGATTGTTACATGAGTTTCTCTCATCCATGCAACGCCCGTTATCCGTCCCCGTGCCTACAGTATTTTAATCCTGCTGTTTACTAAAATCTCTACCGCCGTCTTTGTTACTCTGCTGCTGTTATTTCACTACCGCCATCGCTATAAAACTATTACTACTGATAAACTCCTGCGAGCAAGTCTGTTTCCAGGTGCAGCTGAATTGACAACTCCGCTGTTAAGGCTTTCAAGTATTCTTTGTCTCCCCTTGTGTCGAATCAATAAATTGGGAAATACTTCCCTCGAAGACTGTTGCGATCCCCTATACTTGTGGGTCATCAGCAATAAGCAAGCATGTAAGAATCAATGCACAGTTGACACAAGTGTTTGCTTCTAAGATAGAAAGAAGTAGGTAAACTGACTCAACATAAAGTAAAAGAAAGGCCCTTCGCAGAGGGAAGCATGGATTAAATCATGCGCTAGAGCTTTTTAAGTTTTGAAATCATATAGAGAGCATACAAATAAAGTTTTGAGAGGTGTTTGTTGTTGTCAACGAATGGTAGTGGGCACTCTAACCCCCTTGTCAAACAGACTTTCAAAGAGTGGCTCCCATGAAGGACGTTATCTCTACCAAGCAAGGTAGATCATCCCTCTTCTCTTTTGTTTACACATGTATTTTAGTTTTATTTATAGATGACACTCCTCCCAACCTTTTGCTTTCACAAGCCGTGGCTAACCGAATCCTCGGGTGCCTTCCAACATTTCACATACCATGAAGGAGTGTCTATTTGCAAAATTAAGTTGCTTACTGATGAATCAGGGCAAAACATGTGAAGAGAATTATTAGTTAAGGTTAATTAATTGGGGCTGGAAACCCCGTTGCCGCTCTTTTTGCAAAATTATTGGATAAGCGGATGAGCCACTAGTCCATTGGTGAAAGCTGCCCAACAAGATTGAAAGATAAAACACCA
>NC_061512.1:76829688-76841655 GCF_022539505.1 Lolium rigidum | reverse complement strand
ATAAATATAGTGAGATTTAATTGGGCATTACGACAAAGTACATAGACCGCTATCCGAGCATGCATCTATGCCTAAAAAGTTCACCTTCGAGGTTATCATCCGAACCCTTCCGGTATTAAGTTGCAAAACAACGGACAATTGCATTAAGTATGGTGCGTAATGTAATCAATAACTACATCCTTAGACATAGCATCAATGTTTTATCCCTAGTAGCAACGACACATCCACAACCTTAGAACTTTACATCCTTGTCCCCGATTTAATGGAGGCATGAACCCACTATCGAGCATAAATACTTCCTCTTGGAGTTAAGAGCAAAAACTTGGCCGAGCCTCTACTAATAACGGAGAGCATGCAAGATCATAAACAACACATAGGTAATAACTTGATAATTAACATAATATAGTATTCTCTATCCATCGGATCCCGACAAACACAACATATAGTATTACAGATAGATGATCTTGATCATGTTAGGCAGCTCACAAGATCCGATAATGAAGCACATGAGGAGAAGACGACCATCTAGCTACTGCTATGGACCCATAGTCCAGGGGTGAACTACTCACTCATCACTCCGGAGTCGATCATGGCGATGAAGAGTCCTCCGGGAGATGAATCCCCTCTCGACGGGGGTGCGGGAGGTAATCTCGAGAATCCCCGAGATGGGATTGGCGGCGGCGGCGTCTCGGTAAGGTTTTACGTATCGTGGCTCTCGGTGCTCGGGGGTTTCGCGACGAAGGCTTTAAGTAGGCGGAAGGGCAACGCGGGGGGCCACACGAGGGCCCCACACGCTAGGCCGGCGCGGCCGGGGCTTGGGCCGCGCCGCCCTAGTGTGGCGGCGCCTCGTGGCCCCGCTTCCTTTCCCCTCGGTCTTCGGAAGCTTCGTGCAAAAATAGGACCACTGGGCGTTGATTTCGTCCAATTCAGAGAATATTTCCTTTGTAGGATTTACGAAACCAAAAACAACGAAAGCAAACGGCAGCGGCACTTCGGCATCTTGTTAATAGGTTAGTGCCGGAAAATGCATAAATACGACATATAATGTGTATAAAACATGTAGATATCATCAATAATGTAGCATGGAACATAAGAAATTATCGATACGTCGGAGACGTATCACATAGTTAACCTGCATTCTTGGTCTAGTTAAAATTAAATCTTGTGAAACTTGACCAAACATACTAAAAATATATATATAATTCTATAATATCAGATACATATAAGATAAAAAATATATACTAATCCCTCGAACCCTAAATACTTATCGTACCTTTAGGCAAAATGTAGGCTAAAAGTATGTCTAGATTCATTGAACCTACAACAAGTATTTAAAGCTGGAGGGAGTACCTCTGTTCAATTTATATTATTTTTCAAATTCAAATTATGAAAGGTTTTTTGTAATTTTTTAGAAAAATTATTAGTATGTACAATGCAACACCATTATTGTTAGAAACATCATGAATGTACTTTCACATGATATCTACATATCACTATTTGCTGATAGCTTTTTTTCTAAATGTTCGGTCAAACTTTACATAGCTTGACTTAAAAAAAGTCTTATTAATTGAAATGCAGGGAGTACTTCAAATAATTCTCATAGCATTCATTTTATACTGTGTATGTTGATCATTTCGCCTCTATGTTTAGTTAAAGTTTTCAAAGCCCAAATTTCGCAAAACCTAGAATGTAATTATGGACAGAGGGATTCTCTTTGAGACCAACCTACTTGTATCACTTTTTATATTTTTGCAACTTGTTACATCACTATTGATATCCAATGGGAAAATATATAGTACTGTTGGTGCATATGACTTGGGTACAAAGAAGGAAATAAGGACTCCTAAACCAATACTTGATACTCCTTAACAGTTACTGCCCCCCTCCAAACTCGAAAAAAATATAGAAATTGCTCGTATCTCTACCAGCTCAAACTGGGGAAAAACTGAGCATAAAATACAATTAAATGAGATTGTAAAGTTGGATACCATAAAATGCTTGGAATTGGATGAGATCTGGGCCACAAGGGAGGTGGCGTTTTGGCTTATAGGAGCAAATGCTCCCATTATACAAAATAATAAAAAATAACTTTAAAAATGTTAAAATTTCTAACATAATTTTTTTGGTGTACATCGTGACATTCTATGTTAGTGCACAAGTTTTTGTGGAGAAAGAATATTTATGTGGCGTGTACAAAAATACAAAAAAAAATATCTTGTATGTAGTCGTGTTATAGCATCAAAATTTGTCTTTTTTAAGGAGCCACATAATTTTTTAGTTTTTTCTTTAAACTTATGTACGAACATAAAATATGTAGATGTACATGAAAATTTTTATTTTAGAATTTTTTGACACTTCGAAATGTAGATTTATACAACGGAAGCAAATGCTCCTATGAGCCAAAGTGAATATCCCGACCACAAGTCACTAACAAAGTGAGCAAATTATCATGAAATTCCAATTGTCACACCTAACAAACACAAAGAAATAAACAGAAATGCCTTGGTGGTTTTCGCTCTGTTGTATTTACGCATGGCTACACCGGCGTGGTTATGCACAGCTTTGAGCCCCATTCTTCTTTTGTTGAGTGTGTTCATCACATTCACTCCGGAGGTTTCCTCTTCTTTAGTACACTTGGCCTTCTTCCAGAGAAAAACCTTGGTCAAGGGTCCATACTTATAGGTTCGGGGAAAGAAAAACTGTGTTGGATAACTGTTGGTGTATCTGTTTGGATGTCTTCTTGTTCTCTGTTGTGGCCCATCTGGCCCAACCCAGTTCTGACCTATATAAGGTGCTTCTATCTTTGTAACCCTAATAAGAGTGAGTTCCTCCATGCAGCCTCCTCCTACCTCAGGTTAGGCCCTCACCTCTGTCCAAATGCTATCAGAGCAAGGGGAAGTGAGGGCAACGACGGGAAAGACTGCTGATCTAGAAGCCTAGTCTGTTGCGGCAGCTAGGAGGAAGAGGAAGAGGAAGGGAGTAGGCTGATGCGGTGGCTGGGAGGAAGAGGAAGGGAGCAGGCAGTTGCGGCGGTAAGGAGGGGAAGACAGTGACAAGTAAGGAGACGAAGAGGGCATCCTGCAGGTAAGCCCTTTGGTGTTTCTGAGAGATTAGTTTAGTGTCAAGCATGGGGGACAACGAGGATTTGGCCAAGGCTCTGGAGAAGCTAGGAGAACCTATCACTACCAAAGGAGATGGAGGAGGATCTGCTGGAGGGGGAGCAATCGTTCCCCATACCGACATCGATCAGAAACTTGAGCTACTGGCGAATTAAATAAATTTGGAAGGAGTGGCCAACTATCTCGGGTGGTCAAGGAGGGCGCTGTTGATTTTGAATTCGAAAGGGCTGGATGAACGTGTGATCGAGTGGTGAAGCTGTAGAACCAGCAGACAAGATCAGTCCGGAATGGAAGAAGTGGAATGCCATAAATTCTCTGCTTAACTCTTTGGTTCCTAACATTGTTGCTTCTGTAGAGGCACTCATAAAAGTTTCAGAGGTATGGGACACCCTATCAAATCTCTATTCTGGAAAGGGAAACATTATGTTGATTGCTAAGATTGAGAATAAAGTGCATGACTTGCAACAAGGAAACAAAATTGTGATGGCACATATGGCTGAGTTGCAGCATCTTTGGAAAGATTTAGATCATGTTGATCCTATGGAACTTGCCCATGGGGAATGTGTGAGTGCTGCTGCAAGCTGGATTAAACGTCGGCGAGTCATGAAGTTCTTGAAAGGTCTTAATCAAGATTTTGAGGGGAGAAGGGCTGCTTTACTGCATCAAACCACTACCCCTTCTCTCAAAGAAGCCATTGCAGCTATGTCCAGAGAGGAAGTGCGTCTAAATATGACAAAGGGAAGCGATTATGTCCCTCATCTGACCTTCTACACAACCGAGAGACAAGAGATGGGAGACTGCTATACTTGTGGACAGAAGGGACACTTGAAGCATCAGTGTACCTCCTTTGCTACACCCAGTAGGGGGAGAGGAGGATACACACATGGCAGAGGAAGCTATAGAGGAAGAGGTGATGGCAGAGGTGGTGGACAACCATATGGACAGTAGTATGGAAGGGGTGGTGGACAGCAGCACGCTATATCACCCAAGGCACATATGGCAGCACCTTCAGAGCCAACTACCAGTACCTCTCAGGGACAATCAAAGGAAGAAGGACAAAATGAAGCAACCTTTGAGAACTTTGCTCACTATGTCTACAAAGATGAAGGTAATATTGATAGAGTTTCTATAGCCACTCATAATGCTAATTCAGATTGGATTCTTGATTCTGGAGCATCCAAATATGTTATTTGGAATATTAGTGAGTTTGACTCTTATACCCAGTATCCTCCCACACATAGAAGCACTATCCAAATAGCAGATGGCACAACACAATCTATAAAAGGGGAGGGTCGGTGCAATGTACACCCAACATAAAATTGTCATCAATTCTACATGTTCCTGCTTTTCCAGCAAATCTGCTATCTCTAAGTGCATTGATTGATCAGCAGGACTACCATATAATAGTTGATAGATATATGTGTTTAATTCAGGAAAGGGAGAGCAGCAAGAAGATTGGGACTTCAACCATGCATAGAGGTCTTTGGCACATAGATCGTGACAAGATGGGGCATGATGCCAGTTCTGTGCTTGCGATTGTTGGAGGAAAGGAGAGTATGGTACTAGTTCATCATTGTCGAATGGGCCACATGGCGTTTGATAAAATGTTTCGAGTTTTTCCTGATGTAATGGATGGAGTGGACAAAACCAAATTATGTTGTGATGCCTGCGAATATGCTAAGCATACAAGAACCTCTTATGTTAGTAGAGGGATCCGAAGTGTATCCCCATTTGTGTTAGTGCACTCTGATGTATGGACGTGTCATGTTGTGTCAGTAAGTGGCATGAAGTACTTTGTGACTTTTATTAACTGCTACTTCAGAATGACTTGGATTTATCTTATGTGTCACAAAGATGAAGTGTTCACTTGTTTTCAGAGCTTTTGTGCCTATGTGAAAAATCAATTCAATATTCAGGTGCAAGTGATCATAACTGATAATGGTACTGAATATATCAACAAACATTTTGCTACTTTCTTATCTTCGCAAGGTATACTGCACCATACTTCATGTCCTGACACTCCTCCCCAGAATGGAGTTGCTGAGCGGAAGGCTGAGCGGAAGAATAGGCACATTCTTGAAGTGGCTCAATGGCTTATGTCTACCATGAATGTTCTCGAATTCTTATGGAGTGAGGCAGCTATGACTGCTACGTATTTGATCAACAGAATGCCTTCAAAGATTCTAGGTATGCAGTCTCCTTGCCAACTCCTTCTAAATAACAATAACTTTGTTGTACCACCCAAACTCTTTGGCTGTACATGTTTTGTAAGGGATCACATGACATCTGTTTGCAAGCTAGATCATCTGGCTATCAAATGTATTTTTATTGGCTATTCCTCCAGACAGAAGGGTTGCAAGTGTTGGAGTCCCACTGACAATAGGACATTTGTAAGCATGGATGTTACGTTTCGCGAGTCAGAACCATTTTATTTCGGTGAGAGTGATCTTAGTGGCTTGTTCCAGGGACTTGACCATCTTGGTGATGCTCAAGAGGGGGAGAAACAACAAGGTGGTGATCAAGAGCAGCAAGATGGTGACCAACAGCAACATCAACAAATTCCTATTGTTGCGGAGATTTCTGCAATTCCTAGTACAACTACACCACCTAGACCCGTACCACCACAAATATGGCCGCAGAATCCACTTGTGTACACCAGAAGACAAGTACAAAGGGATCAAGTAGATGCACTGGAGGAGCAACAAGACCATGGGCAGGGGGAGCAACCCATTGGACCTGAAAATCAAGGAAGCACAAGTGTAGATTCTGCTGAGGAGAATCAATCTCATACTGAGTCCAATAATAGCCTAGACTTGCAAATTGTAACAAGGAAAGGGATAAGGAAAGTTGAGCCCCCAAAGCGACTTAGTTATGATGACTATGACGTAGGAAATTATATTTCTTATGAGGCATTGTCACCCTCTTTTCGGGCTTTTGTTGCTTCACTGCAAACTGTATATGTTCCTAAGGATTGGAAAGAGGCCAGATTGGACCCGAGATGGTGCAATGCAATGATGGAAGAATTAGAGGCTTTGAAGAAAAATAAAACATTGGAGTTGACATATCTCCCTAAAGGAAACACTACTAGAAAACAGACAATCAGTGGCGCACCTGTTTTTGCCATCAGTGGCGCACTAGTGGTGCGCCACTGTTATCACGCCACTGCTAACAATTATCAGTGGCGCACTAGTGGTGCGCCATTGCTATTTGGGTTAGCAGTGGCGCACCAGGTAGTGCGCCACTACTAGCTTCATGGTGCGCCACTCCTAAACGTCTAAGGTGCGCCACTGGACAGAAACAAGGTGCGCCACTACTAAAATTTGAAATTTCTAGATCTTGGACCTGGATCTGGATCTAGATCTGGCACATTTTGCTTCGATTTTTTTTTGGCTCGTTAGTTTTTCTCGTTCTTGTTGCTAGAATTATTTGTGCAATGTTCATTCTCATTTTTCTTAGCCTAGCCGCCGGTAAGGATGGATGAGAGAGGTAGGAGAGGTGAGGAGAGGTGAAGAGAGGTGAGGAGATGGAGGATGTAGGAGAGGATGAACAAGAGGACGAAGGCCAGAGGTAATGGAGGCCAGAGGGTCGCCGGAGGGTCGTCGGAGGGTCATCGTAGGGTCGTCGGAGAGTAAGGTCACCATAGTGGAGGAGCTCGCCGGAAAGTAAGGTCAATGGAGGTCGACATAGTGGAGGAGGTCGCCGGAGTGAAAGGAGAAGTAGAAGAAAAGGATGAAAGGGAGGAGGAGAGGAGAGGAGGAGAGCAGGAGGAGGAGAGGAAAATGAGAGCAGGAGAATGTGTGGAGGAGGAGGGAGGAGGGGGTAAGTGGCCGCCTCCTCCCATTTTGAATCCCATTTTGAAATTCGTGGGCGGGAAGCTTAGCAGTGGCGAACCTTTTTTGCCCAAAATCTAAAACCTGAAAAAAGTCCTGTTTCTGTTTTGAATTTGACGAATCCATTTTTTCTCCAAACGACCGTTCGAATAGGAAATTTCGCGTAGATCGATTTTGATATAAAAAAGTTTTTCATCGGAGGTCGTATGCAACCAGAAAACCCGTTTTACCGAAAGATGACGCCATTTTGCATAATATATCGAAATTCATTTTTTCAAATTTTGATGAAAGCTAGATTACATAATACATGGGCAGTTCAAAGGATTTTATTTTTTGAATTTTCTATCTATTTCTTTTATTTTTTCCAAACGAAAAGGCGATCCACGGGGGGGGGGGGGCTTGGTGCGCCACTACTAAGTGATGCCCAAACATTTCCATCATCCCCTTTACATAGCAATGGCGCACCTTGTAGAGGTGCGCCACTGCTACAAAAATAGCTGTGGCGCACCTCTGCACGGTGCGCCATTGCTATGTACTCCCTCCGTTCCTTTCTATAGTGCCTATTGTTTTTTGGCACGGAAATTAGCGCAAGAGTATTTTTTACACAAGACCCCCAGCTGAACGATTTGAGATCAACGTAAAATTTGGGAAATCCATATCTTCTTAACTTACCATAACAATTTTGGGAGCTGAACGATTTGGGAGCTGAACGGGGAGGGGGTAATTGAAAAAAAGCTAAGCTACAACCTTATATTCTGAAACAAATGCCAAAAATTTATAGGCACTATAGAAAGGAACGGAGGGAGTATAAGGCTGGGTCAAACCCATAGTCAAACTTAGTGGTGGCGCACCACAGGAGAGGTGCGTCACTACTACATTCTTTATAGTGGCCCACCACTTTCCGGTGCGCCACTGCTAAGTAGTAGTGGCGCACTGCCCTCCTGGTGCGCCACTAACACCCATCTTACGGGTAGGCCTTTTCCTAGTAGTGAAAGGATACAGTAGGCTGTAAGTGGATCTATTCTGTAAAACAAAATGCAGAAGGAAAAGTGGAGAGATATAAGGCAAGACTCGTGGCAAGAGGATATAGTCAGACTTATGGCATTGACTATGATGAGACGTTTGCACCAGTGGCAAAAATGAGCACTGTAAGAATATTGATCTCTTGTGCAGCAAATTTCGTATGGCCATTGCATCAACTTGATGTCAAAAATGCATTTCTGCATGGTGATCTTCAAGAGGAGGTTTCTATGAAGATGCCACCAGGATTTGTCAGACCTGAAACTAAAGGGAAGGTATGTAGACTGAAGAAATCTCTATATGGTCTCAAACAATCTCCACGGCCTGGTTTGAAAGGTTTAGACAAGTGGTGTGTGGCATGGGATATGGTCAATGCAATGGAGACCATACCTTATTTTACAGACATTCTGAGCAGAAAATCACTATCCTTGCTGTGTATGTTGATGATATTATTATCATGGGAGATGATGATGTGGAAATCGCAAAACTGAAAGGATGCTTGAGTCAAGCCTTTGAGATGAAAGATTTGGGAAAACTTAAATACTTCCTTGGAATAGAAGTTGCAAGATCGTCAAAAGGGATATCACTATCTTAAAGAAAGTATACATTTGATCTCTTAGATGATATGGACATGCTGGGGTGCCGAGTTGCTTCAACACCTATTGACCAAAATAATAAAATCACATCAGAGTCTGGAGAACCCATAGACAAGGAGAAATATCAAAAACTTGTTGGAAGACTAATATACTTATGCCACACGAGACCAGATATATCATTTGCAGTGAGTGTAGTGAGTCGCTATATGCATGACCCGAGGGATGGACACTTGGAAGCAGCTCAAAGAATCTTGTGATACTTGAAGGGCACTCTGGGAAAAGGATTGTGATTTAAAAGTAATGGACACCTAAATGTAGATGGATATTATGATGCAGATTGGGCTAGCTGCTTAGATGATCGAAGATCAACCTCAGGGTATTGTGTTTTTGTTGGAGGAAATTTGGTGTCATGGAGAAGTAAGAAACAATCTGTTGTCTCAAAATCAACAGCGACGCAGATACTGAGCTATGTCACAGGGCATGGGTGAAATATTGTGGGTACGAAACCTTCTAAGAGAGCTGAAAATTTTAAGGCAAGGAAGCTTGAAAGTGTGGTATGATAATATGTCTGCCATAAACATAGCAAACAACCCTGTTCAGCATGAGCGAACTAAACATGTGGAGATAGACAAATTCTTTATTAAAGAAAAGATTGATGCAGTGATTATCTCATTGGCATATGTGAGATCAGGACAACAAGTGGCAGACTGTTTAACAAAAGGGGTGGGATCAAAGGAGTGTAATCTTGCCTGTGCCAAGATGGGGATGATTGACATTTATCACCCATCTTGAGGGGGTGTGTTGGATAACTTATTCTCTGGTGTGGCCCATCTGGCCCAGCCCAATCCTGACCTATATAAGGTGCTTCTATCTCTATAACCCTAATAAGAGTGAGTTCCTCCCTGCAGCCTCCTCCTACCTCAGGTTAGGCCCTCACCTCTGTCCACAAAATGAAACCTCCAAGCATGTTGTTCCAAGTTGATATCTTCAAGAGCGCTCCTCTCCTTGGACATCCAACCAACTCAGACTCCTGATTCATTATTGTTGAAAGAACGTTATGTCATAAAAATATGCTTCCTTTTTGTGATGAAGGTGCATGCAGAATTCTTGAAAGATGTTTAAAAACTTATCGGGTTTGTATGGGATTCAAATTTGACATGATGAATTAAATAGCTACCAGGTGTGGATGTTGTATTTAAACATTTGCTATATAGTATGGCAGAAACATGATGAGGATATGACTGAACACAGTGAGAGAAAAAACAGTAGATGTTGTTGTGCCATTGTTATTTCGGGAACTGATACATGCTGCATTCTTCAGTACAATTCTTAGCTCATCATCGATGCAACTTGCAGCATAGAATCGGTCTTAAAAGGAGCAATATTTAGCTAACCATGTGTTGCACATTTTCCAGGAAATATATTTTTTACCATATACAGAAATCGACGACTTAATATTAGACACCAGAGGATACGAGTTTTGGATCAAGCAATCACATTTCAGAATGACGAATGAAGATGCACAAGGGTAAAAGAAGTGAACTGTTTTGTTGCTGGCATGGTTGGGCCCTGACATGATGAGCCTCGGGGACCCACGAGACTTACGCCTTCATATTAAAATGCTATGATCCCGCTTGTGATATACTTGTAGATGTGTCATGTTGAACTTTCAGTTGTCCCAGGATGTTAGTTTGGTTATGTGCTATTGTTTAAAGTTCTGGTTGTTTTGGTTTTGTAACAGAAAGTTTGGTGATGTGGTGTAAGGGTAGTAAAGTCTGGAAGTTAGCCAGCTTTACTCTGATGGGAGTCTTGTAAGCAGGATCTGAAACCTGACTATCTCAATTTCAGAAATGAAATTGGGGCCGTGTGGCCCTTTTCTCGATTAAAAAAAGAAGAAGTGAATGTGTGAGGAGTTTTACTTCAGAAGCGATGCATGAGACCGCCGCTTGAGAATGAATGGGTTTCTTTGTCTCCTCTGGCAATATGTGCATATTCTCTTTAAACCTGAACCAGAACATACAATTCAAATACATTTTAGTATAACCACAGTGGAGGCTTGTACATGTATAAGGCGTAAATCGTGTTGAAAAGAGAGCAATCCAAATCCAAATAAATAAAAGAGAAGAGGCTGAGTCTAGACTCCCGTGGCAAATCGTCCTGATACCTGATAACCTGAACCAGAACATGGGCCTTATTCAGAATTACAGTACAAGATATCATGCGACAGTGCTAATTTAAGCATGGTTTAAATCAGCATTTGCACGCATAGGGATTTGTTTCCACAAGAGTCATGGCGAGACAGCGCCTGGCTTTTCAGAGCCCCAATCAGCGGCGCGGCGACGCCGGTACTGGAGAAGAGACGACGTGGTAGAGAAAAACTGCTCGCGGGCGTGCACAAGCAGAGGACTTATGGATGCTCGTCGGTGCGGTGTTCGTCGTCGTCGCCGTCGCCCCCATGATCGTGCCTGGCTTTTCAGAGCCCCAATCAGCGGCGGTGCAGTCATCCAGTCCAGACAACGCCGGTACCGGAGAAGAGACGACGTGTTAGAGAAAAACTGCTCACGCGCGTGCAGGAGCAGAGAACTTATGGATGCTCGTCGGTGCCGTGTTCACCGTCGCCGTCGTCCGCCATGATCGCCAGGCCGCCTTCCACATATCAACTGGAAAATGACGGGTGAATAATCTGAAGCTGGAACTCGATGGTGCCTCCTGCGTGAGATTGGTTGCGTTGCGTCTTAGCGCCCATCCGGAATCCGGATTGCTGTGCTTCTCCGTCTTCGACTCCAACTCTATCTTTTTCCTCGATCAGAACACATGGAACTATGAATCCGGCTCGGCTCTGGCTGTCATGAATCCGACTCGGAGAATAGCAGTTCTCGATCAATATAAGGGGCAGGCACCCACCCGTTTACTCCCATCGAGCAAACCACGTCCGCTTCATCAGACAAACTCTTGATCGAGCGTACGTGCTAGCCAGCCAACAGCGCGAGATCAATCAAACCCATCGAAGAGCTAGCGAAGCAGCTAACATGGGCTGCAGCATGAGTCGTCTCGTGAAGGCCACCATCGCGCTGGTCATCCTGGTCCTCCTCTTCATGCCAGCGGCCATGGCGTCCACCGTAGCCAGCTTCGACGCCACGCAGAGCCAGCACCTGCCGCTGCCTCGCGGAACCGTCCGCGGACCAGAGAGTGTCGCCTTCGATGGCCAGGGCCACGGCCCCTACAGCGGCGTCTCCGACGGCCGCGTGCTCAAGTGGAACGGCGACAAGCTCGGATGGACCACCTACACGCACGCCCCCGGCTACGACAGCAAGCTCTGCACCGCGTCCAGGCTGCGCCCGGAGACCGCCACCGAGAGCCGCTGCGGCCGCCCGCTCGGCCTGCGGTTCCACCAGAAGACCG
>NC_061512.1:76786132-76829588 GCF_022539505.1 Lolium rigidum | reverse complement strand
TCCTTTCTTCTCTCCCAAGTCCCAATCTTTTGACCTCAAAATATAATCGCTAACCAAACCTTCTAAACCCCGCAAAAGCATCGGACCGCCACAGAAAAAACCAAACCCGCCGCCGCCGCCGTCGCCGTCGCCATGGCCATCGCCGGAGCTCTCCACGCTGGCAGCCGCATCCTCCTACCAATCCGCAGAAGCCCCAGCTCCAGCGCCCCCTGGTCCCACGTCCGCGCCCACCTCCACTCCAGCAAACCCTCTTCTGCCCCGCTCCCACCCACGCCGCCGCCGCCGCCGCCGCCTTGTTCCCCCGCTCTGTCCTCGCGCTTCATCCCTGCCTTCGCCCCTACCACCAGGAGGAGCGGATCGATTGGGTCCGGGGTAGTCGCCTGGTACCTCGGCTCGATCGAGGCGCGGCCGGTGCTGACCAAGAGCATCACGGCAGCCGCCATCTTCACCGTCGCCGACCTCACCTCCCAGGTAGAATTGGGTTGCTGTATCACGGTGCTTCCAAAGATCCGAGCTTAGGAAGCGCTATTTATCCTTTTGTGATTAAAGCAAAGTACTGTTACGGTTTAGGAAGTTGCAATCTGCTTTACGCTTGAGGAATTGGATATGCTGTCCTATTAACGCTCTTATCTTACCAGTATATATAATTACGGCCGTGAGAAACCAGGCCGTTGTTCTATTAGTGTTGCTGAAATGGATGGTCAGTTTCCGTGGTATAGCTTACAGAAATGGTGCTATATTGTTATTAGCAATACAATGTGGTGAATTTCTAAGACGTGGTACTACATTTTTAGTGTTGCAAATTTCTGGGAATGGTACCAACCGAATAAAATTGTTTGGGAGTTGGTTCGATTCTCAACCGCTGAATAATGGGGATGGCAATCCTGTTAGGACTTGGAAATTGGAAAGCTGTGCATTTGGGCGCTGGTTTCTTTTTGGCAGGGAAACTTGCTTTGCAGTATGGACTCTTGTAACTGATTGCATTTGCCGCTAAACTGGTTCATAGTATGGACTAAGTTGCAATTGACCGCTGTAACTCTTGCTTTATTTTGTTTTCGTTTCTAGGAGGAATACCGCTTCTCATACGTTTTCTTTTGCTTTGCCCTTGCCTCTCCAGATGATCACGCTTCCTCCTGAGGAGTCACTCGATCTAACTAGGACCCTCCGCATGGCTAGTTATGGGATGCTGCTCTCAGGACCTAGCCTGCATTTTTGGTTCAACTTTCTCTCGAAAGCAGTCCCCAAGAAGGATCTACTCAACACCTTCAAGAAGATGTTTCTAGGACAAGCAGTTTATGGGCCAATTATTAATTGTGTTTTCTTCTCGTATAATGCAGGACTACAAGGTATCATTCTCATATGGTTCTCTGTAAACATACTTTTATAGGTTCAAGTCTATTATGTACTGCCGTGTTTGTGTTAATTCACATGTGCACGCACAAACCACCCGTTTCGACTTGATTTTATGTTTACTTGATTTTGAACTTCCTTCGATGCCACCATCTTGAAAATGTTTCCCTATCAGTTCCAACTATGTTGCTTTATATGCTGACAACTACTCTATTTTGATAACTTAAAAAACAACTACATGCCATGTAACCTGAGTACATGAGAAAACCTCAATGGACACTGGGTATGTAAACTGCACTTTGCGATCCTTAAAACATGGAAAGATCTGTATACCACCTGTTGAGTTTAATTGTAAAATGATGCCACTTCGAGGATTGTTAGGGCTGGGAATTTCATTCTTGTAGTTACAGCTTGCTTTTCTGTTGTTTCATCAAAAATATAAGCTGGAGGTAAAATTTTCAAGTTAGACTTGGATATTTACAGGCAAAAAGATGACAATACAAGATAGGCCAGTCAATTTGAATGCTCCTTGTTTATTTTTTTTCATATAATTATGTTTCCTTAATTCATTGTTCTATGGCTTCCAGCCGTGTCAAATAACTGTATTGATGTTGTTACATGACTGCAGTTTGTCCTTGCTATGGTGTCTATATGTATTATCTTGGTCTTTATTCATACATACTACTTTGTTTGACTAACAGACAACATAGAAACAAATAAAACCCAAAGGCTGGTAACTTTTTCTCTTGGCAAATTTCTTCACTTACAGTCTGATGTTGATATGTTGAGTTGTAGTATTTCAAGTTTCTATTGGCATCCCAGCTACACATGCAAACACAAAACATCATATATTTACGCTTTTACCAGTTTCCGAGATTCTTGTATGCATATGATTAAATGTCATTCCTAAATAGCTGGCCTTAATTCTTACTTCCTGATCTAGCCATTTAAAGTAAGCTCAGGTCGAGTTTATGATCTATGCTTCATGGATGACAATACGACCAATTTTAGGATACATTTTGCATGTAGTAAACATTTCTGCCCATTATGTACTGTAGAGCACGATGGGAGAAGCTATTTTCAGATAAGCGTGCATGCAGTATACCTTCAAACGGAAACTTTTCTTGTGCGACTTTTCTGGCAAGGACACTCATCTGTCCTCTAATTGCTTGTTTGGCATGATTCACAGGTGAGACTATACCAGAGATCATTGCAAGATTAAAGCGGGATATAATTCCAACCATCAAAAGTGGGCTCATATATTGGCCTTTTTGTGACTTCATCACTTTCAAGTTTATCCCTGTTCATTTACAGGTACCGTGACATTCCTGACATATTCATCCTATTTGAGCTGAAAAATTGTTTGACAGCAGTCTAAATTGTTGATTTGTTTTTTCAGCCGCTAGTAAGCAATTCTTTCTCATTTCTTTGGACCATCTACATAACATACATGGCCAGCTTGAAGAAACCAGAAATAGAGGGATCACAAGCTCATAGTAATATCCGAATGACTTCAGTTTGACTGAGTTTTTGCGAGTTATTTCTGGAAGGAATTCTTCATGGGCATCACCTGGAATTATAATGGGGCTGTCAATACCACTACTAGCCCATTTAAGCTCTCAGTATCCAATGAGTAAAACAGAGAAACTGTTTCCTAGGTGTATTTCGTTATCAGTAGGGTAGTATCCACCTGGCTTCTAGTTTGGATGATAGAATGTACTAGGCACTTCTTCTATCATTCCCAAGGCTTTTCATTTTGCACTCAGTTGTCTGTACCCAATCATGCAATTGTTAGGTAAAATTGTGCTTTTCCTTAAGATAAAGTCGACAGGACAAGGTTTATGCTTTACGATCTCTACATACAATGCAGCATTTGTTGGTGAATGCTTTTGTACATCTATAACTCTCTTATATACGCAAGGAAGGAAATTACACATTTGATTCCATTTTTCTTCACGTTGGTGTTTTTTTAATGTTTTTTCGTTGTATGTTTTTAGATGTACCTGATGACACTATATTGAGCTTAGTCCTCCAGTTGCAACGAATTAGTCTCTGGTGTACACATAATAATGCATATGCTTTTGTGTAGACTTTCATAACACTCAAGCGGCACTTAGCTAAGCAATCAAGCCATTTTCAGACTTAAACATTGGTAGAGCCAAGGAGACTGCATGAGTTGATCATCATGCCTATTGCTCTCATTTTGAAAGCTCAAGTTTACACTGGAGTCTGGAAATTGCTGCCCTGACTCCGATTCAGCGGAAGTTGATGACGACAGTGTTGCTCCTGACTCTGAGTTGAATATCATCTCTTGCTTTGTCTTATCACTCCCAGTTGCTAGTGTCAGCTCCAGGTCGAAGTCTTTGATGAAAGGAGCTTTCTTCTTGTCTGAGTTAACATCGTATTGTTGTTGGTCTGTATCCAACCATGGTTTGGTTTGAGTATCCTTTCTTGCTTGAGCTGGGTTCATCTTAACAACCTGCATATCCTTCATCAGTTGCTTCTGGACCTTATATACGCGGTGGAGTTCGTGAACCTGCTTCGACAAAGAACATATCATTGAGCACTTTCCCCAATCAACAAGATGACACTGCATTTAACCAGATACTGTTGGTCTTGGTTTACCTGTTGTCTGAATGTGTGTTCTTGCCTCAGTATGGCCATCTTCATATGTTTCTTCTCCATGTCTCACCAACCGACACTAAGTATCCGCTTCGCCTGCCTCACCTGTTTCATCAGAGCCTGACAAATTAGTACCGAACGTTCTTCTTGCAACAATAGCAAGATACTGCATACATATTGCAATTATTGGAGCTTTGTTTATGTTCTGATTGCGTGTCTGCTTATTGTGAATTATATCATATCTTTTTCAGCCTGAGATGGTGACACTCGTATAGCTTCTGAATGATTGCATTTCTCTATAGCTCTATAGAAGTTTTCTTGTTCTCACATGGGAGTGTCCAGCTTTGCCATTTTGTCAATTAAGTTGCATTATTAGTTGTGCAGATGAGTATCCTATGCAAGCATAAATGCTGTGGTTGTGTGTGTGATGTAAATTAATCATTTGTCTGTGTGCATGTACACCTGTATGTACACCGGCTTGCAACAAGGACTAACCGGGAGGACAGTAGATCTTCTTTTACAAGCCTTGTAAAAAATGTATTATTTTTATATCGTGGGTTACTCAGAGTTTTAAGGAACAAGGCAGATGACATGCGTGGTGTTCAGATTATAAAGGTAATAGCAACTTTACAGGTTTGTGAAACGATAGGACAAACTAAGATTACATCAGTTGGTGTTGTGATATATTCAGGCAGAATTTAACAAGCATGTTAAGTCGATCTTAAAGTTTCAACTTGCGTGCTTAAATAAGGCTCTTAATGTACTGGAATTGCGATAATATTTAGTTTCTGCTATTTGTGCCATCTCCAAGTAACCAAACTATAACATAACCGATTGAACAGAAACCTATAAATTTACACCCTTAAACTATAGTAATGTCAGAATTGAAGAAAGTATGACAGAATTCTGCATCTGTTTCTCTTGTTCTGTATGCTGGCATGCCATTATGCATCCGGAGAGAAGCTACTGAACAGTACCAACGCAGAAGGCAGCTCTGGAAGGATCAGAGAGCTCTGACAGAACAAGAGGAAGACCAGCTACAGTTTCTTGGCAAACAGAAGCATGACATTGCACTTTCTGAAGGTTGAGCGGCGGCTCCTACCTTTGCACATGGAATGGAATCACAAGAATTGAAGAACAGAAGGAATGAAGAACCATTCAAAGCATCGAGGTTCGCAAACTTTCAAGACAAGAATCATGAGGGACGAACGAACAAGCTAGGAGGAAGGAAATATCGGAGACTTTGTGCTCACCTCTGGCAAGGATTCCTGTTACTGAATTCTTCTGGACAACGCAAGGCTGTCTGTGGCTATCTCCTTCTCCCACAAGAAGATCTCTCTTGCTAGCTACTTCTAGGCCAAGGTCCAATACTTTTTGGTTGTGTCAAGAAGCAACAGGTTGGCATGTATCAAATCTGGCGAGGCAGGAAGGGGAGGGAGAGGGGATTTAAGATTCTCTCCTGTCATTAGTTCTGCTGTCAAGGTGGGTCCTTGTGGGCGTGCCAAACAAATCCAAGCCACTTCGGCCAATGGAGTTCATGTATGATAAAGGAGGCCTCCCGAAGATGCTCCTATGTAGTGCCAAGAAAAGGATAGGACCAAGATAACAAGCCCCAGCTATTATATTCTCATTTCTTGCAGCACCAATAATCTTATGCCGCCCCCCTCTCTGACGCCACATCACGCAAGATTTCCGTAGACGAATCCTTATGCTTAGGGACCTGAGTGTGTGCGGATCTTGTTCATGTTATGACAAGTGTGGTTTCTTTAGTCTGAAGTTTATTCCAGTGTTTGTGTTCTCAGTGGGGCTGTGTAGCTTTCGTTGGTTTTAGAATGTTATTTGTGGATCACTACATCATAAGGATCACCCAACAGACAGCCAGGCATGCCATGTTTAGATCTCATATACTCAGCATGTGCACTGGATTAAGATTGTCATCACCACTTGCCAGAACTCATTTATATAAAATTTTCATTACTGTCATCCAAAGTCAGAACATATACCCTAGCACCACATGAAAGAAAGAGAGTGTATAATAAAGGCGCCCAACTGATTGCAACAACAGAAGGAAATTAAAGCAGTAAAAAAATTCAGACGGTTTTACCAGGTTAACTACTTTCTTACAGCGAAGCGGCAAGTGAAGGGTTTATCAACCTGAACACAGGATCTTTTTTTACAGATCCAGCAATGAATCCTGACCAGATTCAGAATTGAAGTGTGGATCTTGTGTTGGCTCATAGTATGCTGCTCAAGATTGTGCAGTGTGATTGGATAGCCAGTTATGTGGAGTGGTTGGTAACAATAACATGTGCTGGTCCGGTCCCCCTCAGGATATGTGAGGCCTGCAATGCAAGCAAACTGTTCACTCCCGTTCCAAGGATTTTGACAAGTCAGGGCATGAAGATCCAACAAGTGCATGATTAGTTCCAGACACATGGTGTCAGCCCTGTCATTGTCCATCTAATTGCTACCCGATGCACGTCCCTGTCACCTCTCCCATAGGATTAGCTGGATTTGTTAGATGTCCGTAGACTTGTCCTCTCGGTTAGTAGAGGGATGATTTGTCGGGCGATTGTTTATGATTAGTATCTCGACCAAATTTAAGTGGATATTAAATTTTTTTTTTTGTGAAACTTCTTGAACTTTTGAGTATCAGATAAGACTACAGGAAAGAATATTTGACTCAAGTACTCATTGTCGGATATCTGAATAGTACAAGCTCCAGGGAGCGGTAAGTTTCATACCACATGTAGATTGGATGTAAGAGTGTGTTAGGTTCTGGAATGAAGTGAAATGAGGAACCATTCCAAGCCTAGAGCCAATTCCTATGTTTGGTTGTAGAGCATAAATGAAACCAACTGGTTTCTCAAAAGGGAATATACCCCTAATATCCACAATTCACTGGTTCCACCGAATCGGTGGAATATGGTGGAATCGCTTGCTACCCTTACCGAGTCGACCAAAAAAAAAAGATTGGCATGTAGTGGGAATCAGGTGCGGCGGCTCTTGGGCGAGCAGGCGTGGGGAACCAAGGGAAGGGCGGCTGCTAGCAGGTGCCACGACACTAGGGAATTAGGCACAGTTTTGAGAAAAAATCAGTTATGTGCTTAAATCCATGGAATGTTTAGCAACATATGGTGATATGTTTTGTTAATGAAATCCATGAAAGACTGTCATTTTTGTTCATTAGCCATGCAATTGTTTGTTAGTATGTGTGTTGTCTTTAAAAAAAATTATGATACAATGCATGCATTGTAGATGTGCAATATGATGGATAAAAAGAAAGAAATGTAATGAATTGGACTATTTAGATGTTGCTGAAATTTTGATTAGCTTGGTTTCACTGTACAAAATAAGCTCACCATTCCTATGAAAGAGGTGAGATGAACCCAATTCTAGACATTTCATTTCATTTTTTAGGTACCAACTAACACAAAACATAATCATTTCATTCCATCTTTTTGTCTCAACCGAACACGAGAATGAAACCGTTCCATTATAAGGGAATGGAACTATGACATTTCATTACACTTCATTCCATTACCAACACATCCTAGCAGAAGACAATTTAACTGCAATTTTATTTTGAAAATTGCTTACTATTTTTTGCAATCTATATCTCTTTTTGGCGAGAGAACAAATATTTTGGTAGCTATCCAAACAAAATCAACTCGCCACTGTAGTATTGCTATAAAAAATGATAGAAACGTAATTGCAGCAGGCCCTCAAAATGGGCACACAACTGATCACGCGTGATGATGTTTTCTTGGATTAGACGGGTCGGAAGAAGACGACACAATTCTCCAAGTAAAACATTTTGTCTGGTCATCTCAACCCTACCCAACGCAACAATCACGTGATTTTGCTTTAGTAAGCAATTTTCTAAGACCGCGTCATGACACAAGATGCCATCTCATGGTCTCGCTCCCTGTGCTCGGCAAAAGAAAACAAAATCTCCAGATCTGCCTATCTCCCAGCCAATAATGTTCGATTGCTTGCAAACAGTTGAGATTGCCACATGGGTCATCCGATGCACGCATGTGTCTGTGATTGTGTCTTGATCATATTCAATTTTAATGCGCAGCTTAGTCCCTGCTGATCTGATTTTGGAGGGATACAGCTTGCCTCCATGATTGGAAGTTTTTTCTTTTCATACAGTACTTGCTCCATTTTAAATTAAATGTCGCAATTTTTCATCAGATTAGGGATAGATACGAATGTATCTACACATATTATAGTATGTAGGTTCGATTATTTTGGAAAAAAAATGTGACACTTTACTTGGAGCAAATGGAGTATGTGTAATGAAGGATAGCTAGTTTGTGTGTCAAGTTAAAATGTGTAGTGAAACAGTAGCTAGTTTGTGTGGGATGCGGATTCACAATACTCCGTTGCAAAAACACCAGCTCTTTAGCTCTCCAGCCAGGTTGTTTCAACACTAAGATATTTTTTATTTCTCTCGTATTTTCCGTTAGAAAGTTTGGGGATGAGAGTAGATTTGGTGTTCACCTAATCTCCTACCATCCCCTTAAATACGCTTTCAAAAAAAAAATCCTAGTTTAAGGTAGAGTTTTTAATATAGGCAAAAAAGTAGAAATTTATGGGAATATCTCAGAATTATCCCTTCTAAATTAGGAGAAGTAAATGGACTACCGGAGATTTTCTAGGATCTGGGATAATCCGCTCCGATCCCATAAAATATACTAGAAGTAAATAAGGCCTAACAGTTTAGCTTTCGAACTTTGTTGTTACAGTTCGAAGACTTCTCAGAGGATAAAAGTGAACGAAGCCGATGGTGCAGTAGTGGCAGCCCAAACCGGCTTGCCTCACGCGGATGCTGGCAGGTATCGGAGAGGCGGTGGCAACACTCCTCGTCGACGTGGTGGGGGAGGCCGGTTGGGCGGCATGCAGTTCCTGGGACAGCAACGACGATAGTAAGGGTATGAGTCTAACTATCGACATGACATGGACGACGTTGCTAGTGGATCCTTTGTCCACTGCCCTTCCCTCTCCCAACAAAATAGGTCTAAGGTGGCGCGTGACATAGGCATCCCCAATGGGCCTGCTGAAGATGGTACCTGGGGTTTACTGAAGGCCCACGACTCGAAGGATAAGAAGAATCGGAAGCCCAAATTATTATTAAGGAAAGCTAGAATTGTATTAGGAAGCAATACTTGTAATCTTGCGGGATGAGTTGGAAACCCTCCCGGACTCTGTAACTTGTGTATTACGAATCCCTCGGCTCCACCTCCTATATAAGGAGGAGTCGAGGGACAAAGAAAGCATCGAATCATTGTCTCACAAACCCTAGTTTTCATATCGTCGAGTACTTTTCGGCTGAAACCTTCCAGATCTACTTGCCCTCTACTTCCGACTAAAACCCTAGTCTACAACCCGTAGGCATTGATAAGTTAATCCCTTGTCAATTGGCGCCGTCTGTGGGAATTAGAGGTGTCAAGGATCTGATCTCTATGGCACGTTCAAGATCATCGACTTCGTCAACTGCAAGCAACGTAATGGACAAAGGTAAACAGATCGAAACTGGTCTAGTTGATTTTGTACCTCACCCGCCCTCCCGTTTGGATGCATATGCGTATCTGTAGGAGCCCATCGAGATGACGTTCGGAAAGTTCCACTTCCGCGTCGAGAAAGAAGGAGCGTATCGTCTCGAAATTCCGATCCCGTCGGGATTATCGGTGGTCGATCCCGATTTTTCGAGCTCAGCATCATCAATCGAGTCAGGAGACGAGGAGACTTCATCGCCACACTTCATCAGCACCAGGGCGAGCGAAAAACTCGTCAAGATCTTCAGCGACATGTCCTTCGAGTCATCTGCGGACTCCTATATAAGCAATGACTCGAGCGACACCGACAGCTTCAACTTCATCGACAAATCCACCACCGTTGGAAAGGTCTTCACCAATCTCTATGATGGTGTCACCAAACCCGACAAAGTCCAGCATCCAAAATATCATCTGATCTACGCAATTGGAGAACCAAGCCGGACAGAACCAGCAACGTCAGAGGCTTTCGATGATGCCGGAAATCCGTATGTCGATCCCGCAGATCTTGCGCGAGGTTTGAGAACAAAATATATCGGCACAGGAACACGAGAGATGGTGCAATTTCCGCAGGCCGTGTGGGATCGAGTAGCAAGAGCTATCGATGGCACAGAACCAATGACTATTTCGGCAACACCTGAGGAGTCACAAGCATACCAATATAGGCTTGCCCGTATCAGGAGGGAGCTCGAGAAACAGAAAATCGAGTTGGATAGGAGGCAAGAAGCAGCATCTGCATCAAGCAGGCGAAGAGCGGAGCTAAGTTGACATTCAGGAACTTCGGAAGATAGTCACAGGGAAGCTCGAAGGAGAGCAAGATCTCGCCTGCAAAACATACCTGAAGCAGAGAGAGAAAACCTAGTTCAAAACCTCGACATGTCTTTTATGTCAATCGACACGAGGGGGAACATTATTCCCAAAACACCGGAAGCTGGGTATATGGCGACACAAACTTTTATCCTCGCAAATAGACCACCTCCCGGAGATCCAAGAGAAGCATTGTACAACATGGCCATGGCAGGGGTCAGAGTTATGGGGACAACATTCGTAACTCCGCCTCCTGAAGGAGCAGCAAAGCAAAATAGTCCACGACCCGCTACAGCAGCGCCAGGTCCCGAGAGAACAAGTGGAGCACGAGACACAGCAGCGCAAGCACGAGTGGACAGAGCACGACAAAATAGAAGGGAACATCGACACTCCCCAGAGTTAGATGATGAGGATATGTGTGGGCTGCCGTGCTTTACAAGGAGGGTCCGGAAAACTCGAGTTCCTTCAGGGTTTAAATTACCCGACAATTTCAAAAAATTCGACGGACTGCAAGATCCAGAGGATTGGCTAATCGATTATCTCGAGACGGTGAAGCTGATAGGAGGAACCAGAGCAACAGACATGCAGAGCATCCAAGTACATCTGAGTGGAGCCGCAAGATCGTGGATAAAGAAGCTTCCCCCAGGTTCCATCGACAGCTGGGACAGTTTTGAGGATGTGTTCGTCAAGAACTTCCGATCTACCCGCAAAAACACCGCGTCGTTAGAAGAGTTGAGATCGTGTCAACAAAAGCATGATGAGTCAATGAGAAAGTATATCCAAAGATGGAACATCATTAAAAACTCGGCAGAGAACATATCTGACGAGAGAGCGATAGATGCGTTTGTAGCAGGAATTCGACGAGGAGACTTTGTCGAGGATTTGGGGAGAACTAACCCAAAAACAGTATCAGCATTGATGGAGATAGCAAACAGGTGGGCAGATGGAGAGGATGCTGTTCACAATAAACGGCACAGGTCGCCTGAAGAGGACCGCAACCGAAATTTCCAAAATAGGCGACGATTTTCTCGGCAGTACTCGAATTACGACGCTCCTGGTCAAATCTCGGCTGGTTTCCGAGCAAGCGCTGGAGGAAGCAATAGAGATGATTATCAAAGGAGTAACGAGCAGCGAGGCGACAATAGAGATGATTCTCGAAATAATAGGCCAAATAATGGGCCAAGGTTCCAGAGGCCTTTCGTGTCCCCCGAAGATATGATGAACGGGCCATGTCAGATGCACTTTTATCTCGACAAGGCAATGGGAAGAGACAGTCAGGACACTGCGGAAGGACTGTCGAAATTTTCAAGCAATGCTAAGGTTTGCAGGGCAAGCCAATGCTCAGGCGATAAATAGATCCCCTCAAGGGCCCAGGAGTGAGATCCACTTGCCACCTCCTCCCGCAATTACGGGCGAAAATCGACACCAGCTCAGAATAGCGGCAGCACCACAACCACCTCCATACGTTGATCCCAACTCCAACGGAGAGGTCTCGATGATTCAGAAGGGTAGGCCGTCCAATAGAGCTCAGAAAGTAATCTCGCGACAGTGTTCATGGCGGAGAAGATGCCTCCACCAACGATTGAGTATTTAAATTGGTCGGGGCAAGACATTGGCTTCACAATAGCAGCATCATCCGCAGCAAGTCCCTCGACCAGGGCGAGCCAGCACTTATCTTACCGAAGTAATCGCGAGGATTCGATGTATCCCGAGTATTCATAGATGGAGGCAGTAGTCTAAACCTTATGTACGCAGATACACTGAGGAAGATGAACATATCTCTAGCAAATCTGAAACCAACCGACACACGTTTCCATGGTATCACGCCAGAAAAGCCAAGTTATCCGTTGGGTAAGATCAATCTCGATGTTCAGTTTGGGACCCGAGAAAACTACAGAATAGAGAGGCTGGAGTTTGAAGTTGTGGATTTCCCGTCACAGTATCACGCCTTGTTGGGACGGCCAGCATATGCCAGGTTTATGGCGATGCCACATTACACATACTTGTTGTGGAGGTTACCTCGGACCTAAGGGACCAATTACGATCAAAGGAAGCTTTGCGCTAGCCGATAAATGTGACAAGGATTTTCATCGACTTTCGAAACTTTCGGGATGCAAGCGGAATACATGGAGTCAAGGCTTACGACTGATTATGATGTGCTGCCAGATGTAGGGAGACCTAACAAGGAACCAACCTTTAACACTGCAAAAGATTCCAAGGAGGTGCAGATTCACCCGACAGATCCGAAGAAGACGATGTCTATCGCGACAGATATGGACCTCGCATAGGAAAGCGCGCTCGTCGAGTTCCTCCGTGAGCACTCGGAAAATCTTCGCATGGTGTCCAGCCGACATGCCGGAGTACCCATGGAACTTGCCGAGCACCACCTAAATTTGGATCCAATCGCGAGACCAATTAAACAACCTTTGCGGCGTTTTTCGGAGCCAAACCGCAAAGCTATGTTATCAGAGATTGATCGACTAAGAGAAGCTGGTTTCATTAAGGAGCTGCATACAGAGGCCACGTGGGTAGCAAACCTAGTGTTTGTTCCAAAGAAAAACACTAAAGTCCTTCGCATGTGTGTCGACTTTACGTGTCTCAACAAACACTATCCAAAGGATCACTTTCCCCTCCCAAGGATCGATCAAATTATCGACTCCACGACAGTATGTGAACGTCTTTCCTTCCTGGATGCATACTCTGGTTATAACCAGATCAGATTGAAAGAAGAGGACGAGGCCAAAACAGCGTTCATTACACCTTACGACGTGTTTTGTTATAGAACAATGCCCTTCGGTTTGAAAAACGCGGGAGCAACATATCAGCGGATGATGCAGAAGTGCTTAGCAACACAGATCGGGAAAAACGTGCAAGTATACATTGACGATGTCGTCATAACGTCAAAAAAGGGAGCCACTCTAATCGAGGACTTGAAGGAAACTTTTGACAACCTCGACAAGTTTTATCTCAAGCTGAATCCGACGAAGTGTTCTTTCGGCGTCCCTGCAGGAGAACTTCTCGGGTTCTTAGTCTCAGCGAGAGGGATTGAAGCTAATCCCGAAAAAATCCAAGCTATTGTAACAATGAGGAAGCCAACAAAGTTGAAAGAAATACAACAGTTAACTGGGCGAGTCGCAACTTTAAGCAGATTCGTCGCCGAGCTGGGAGAAAAGGCGTTACCGTTCTACGCTTTAATTAAACAAGGAGAGAAGTTCCGGTGGAACGAAGAGGCGAGATAGAGCTTTCGAGGATCTCAAGCGCACAATTTCGACACCACCAATCTTGGTGGCACCAAAAGAGAAGGAACCTCTCCTGTTATACACTGCGGCTACACCCCAGGTGGTCAGTACGGCGCTAGTTGTCGAAAGAGAAGAAGAAGGAAAACTCCATGGAGTGCAGAGGCCGGTATATTTCATCAGTGAAGTTTTATCGCCTTCAAAACAGCGGTATCCGCAGTACCAGAAGTTAGCATATGGAGTGTTCACAACCGCAAGAAAATTGCGGCACTATTTTTCGGCACACCCGATAATAGTGGTCAACGAAGCACCTCTATCCAATATACTAAATAATCCAGAAGCTACAGGTCGTGTCTCCCTTTGGGGAATAGAGCTTTCTCCTCGGGACATCACGTATGAAAAAAAGAAAAGCAATAAAGTCGCAAATTCTGCCAGATTTCATCGCAGAGTGGATGGAGCTGCAAAATACAGACCCCCGGATTTATCAAGAACTTGGACTATGAATTTTGATGGGTCCAAGAGGGTAGAAGGAGCTAGAGCAGGCGTGATACTTATATCACCTGAAGGCGATAAATTGAAGTATGTCTTACGGATGACGTTCCCAAACGCGTCTAACAATGAGGCAGAATACGAAGCTCTTATACACGGGATGAAGATGGCGAAGGCTTGTGGTGCAACTCGACTAAAAATCTTTGGCGACTCACAATTGGTAGCTCAGCAAGTCATGAACCAATGTGATGCAGTCAACGATAGCATGGTGGCATACAAAGAAGTGTACAATGAGCTCGAGAAATTATTTGATGGATGCGAGGTAAACCACATCAGCAGGCTGAGCAATGATGAGGCCGATGTTCTTGCAAACATCGGGTCGCAGTGCCTCGCAATTCCACCAGGCGTGTTTTGGGAAGAGATAACCGAGAGGTCTACAAAACCAAAAAAGGCGCAGAAGAAGAAGAAGGAGGAGAAAACCTCGGCGGTTCCCAAAGAAATACCAGAAGAAGAAGAGGAACATGAGTTAGTAATGATGGTGCAGGTCCCATGGATGCAAGCGTACATATCGTACATCTTAAGGAAAGAAATACCCGACGACCCAGTTGAAGCAAGGCGAGTTATTCGACGATCCAAAGCCTTTACAGTGGTCAAAGGGGAGCTGTACAAACGCGAGTATTTCGGGTGTGCTACAAAGGTGCGTCACACCCGAAGAAGGAAGGATAATCCTGAAGGACGTACACGAGGGAATATGTGGTCATCACGCGAGCGATCGAGCTATTGCCGCCAAGGTTTTCCGAGCTGGATTCTACTGGTTGACAGCAATTGAGGACGCGAAGGAGATAGTACGAACTTGTGACGCGTGCCAGAGATTTGCCGCAAAACCTCATTCTCCGGCAGCAGAGCTGATGCCAATACCATTGTCATGGCCCTTTGCTCAATGGGGCCTCGATATGGTGGGAAAGTTACATAAAGCCTCGCCAGGAGGATACGAGTATATGCTCGTCGCTGTCGATAAATTTACCAAGTGGATAGAAGCAAAGCCGATGAATTCACCAGACGCAGCGTCTGCAATAAAGTTCGTGAAAAGCATCGTTTTTCGGTTTGGAGTACCTCATAGTATCGTCACGGACAATGGCAGTAACTTCACATCCAAGGAATTCAAGGCATACCGCGCGAAGTAGGCATTAAATTGCACTTCGTGTCGGCTTGGGCACCCGCAAACCAATGGTCAGGTCGAGAAAGCCAACGGTATCATCTGCAACGGTATCAAGAAGCGATTGCTGGGACCACTGGAAAAAGCTCGGCATACGTGGCCAGAAGAGTTGCCAAGTGTATTATGGAGTATTCGAACAACACCAAATACGACGACGCAGAGACTCCGTTTTTCTCGGTCCATGGAGCAGAGGCGATCTGCCGATAGAAATAGAGCATGATTCTCCAAGAGTCACGGAGTACGATGAAGAAACTTCCAGAAGAGCATTAGAGGATGATGTCGATGCACTTGGCGAAGCTCGAGATGAAGTACTATCACGGGTCACCAAGTAATAGCAAGATCTGAAAAGTTACCACAGTCGACGTTTGCGACCAAGATCCTTTCAGGTTGGAGATCTAGTCCTACGACTCAATCAACAGAGTACTGAAAAACTCGAGTCACCATGGCTTGGCCCTTACATCGTCACAGAAGTCATCGAAGGAGGAGCATACAGAATCAAGGACAAGAAGACGGGGGTTCCCGAGAAAAACCCCTGGAACTTGGCACAATGATACGTCTCCGACGTATCGATAATTTCTTATGTTCCATGCCACATTATTGATGATATCTACATGTTTTATACATACTTTATGTCATATTTGTGCGTTTTCCGGAACTAACCTATTGACGAGATGCCGAAGGGCCAATTGCTGTTTTCTGCTGTTTTTGGTTTCAGAAATCCTAGTAAGGAAATATTCTCGGAATCGGACGAACTCAACGCCCAGCATCCTATTTTTCCACGAAGCTTCCAGAACACCCGAGAGCCGCCAGAGGAGGGCCCTGTGGGCCCCAGACGATAGCCCGGCGCGGCCAGAGGGGGGGCCGCGCCACCCTGTTGTGTCATCGCCTCGTCGACCCTCCGACTCCGCCTCTTCGCCTATATAAAGGTCCCTGACCTAAAACATCGATACAAAAAAAGCCACGGTACGAGAAACCTTCCAGAGCCGCCGCCATCGCGAAGCCAAGATCTGGGGGACAGGAGTCTCTGTTCCGGCACGCCGTCGGGACGGGGAAGTGCCCCCGGAAGGCTCCTCCATCGACACCACCGCCATCTTCATCAACGCTGCTGTCTCCCATGAGGAGGGAGTAGTTCTCCATCGAGGCTCGGGGCTGTACCGGTAGCTATGTAGTTCATCTCTCTCCTATGTACTTCAATACAATAATCTCATGAGCTGCCTTACATGATTGAGATTCATATGATGATGCTTGTAATCTAGATGTCATTATGCTAGTCAAGTGGGTTTTACTTATGTGATCTCCGGAGACTCCTTGTCCCACGTGTGTAAAGGTGACAGTGTGTGCACCGTGTGGGTCTCTTAGGCTATATTTCACGTAATACTTATTCACCGTTATGAATGGCATAGTGAAGTGCTTATTTATATCCCTTTATGATTGCAATGTGTTTTGTATCACAATTTATTTGTGTGCTACTCTAGTGATGTTATTAAAGTAGTTTATTCCTCCCGCATGGTGTAATGGTGACAAGTGTGTGCATCGTGTAGTACTTGGCGTAGGCTATGATTGTGATCTCTTGTAGATTATGAAGTTAACTATTGCTATGGTGGTATTGATGTGATCTATGCCTCCTTTCGTAGTGTGAAGGTGACGAGTGTGCATGCTATGTTAGTACTTGGTTTGGTTATGTTCATCTGTCATGCACTCTAAGGTTATTTAAACATGAACATCGAATATTGTGGAGCTTGTTAACTCCGACATTGAGGGTTCGTGTAATCCTACACAGTTAGTGGTGTTCATTATCCAACAAGAGAGTGTAGAGTCTAGCATCTATTTATTTATTCTGTTATGTGATCAAAGTTGAGAGTGTCCACTAGTGAAAGTATGATCCCTAGGCCTTGTTCCTAAATATCGCTATCGCTGCTTGTTTACTCGTTTTATCGCATCTCTACTATCCGCAATATTACCACCATCAACCACACGCCGATCCCGGGCAAAGCACTTTTCCGGTGCCGTTGCTACTCGCTTATATTTATTCATACCACCCGTATTTCACTATCTCTTCGCCGAACTAGTGCACCTATTAGGTGTGTTGGGGACACAAGAGACTTCTTGCTTTGTGGTTGCGGGGTTGCATGAGAGGGATATCTTTGACCTCTTCCTCCCCGAGTTCGATAAACCTTGGGTGATCCACTTAAGGGAAACTTGCCGCTGTTCTACAAACCTCTGCTCTTGGAGGCCCAACACCTGTCTACAAGAATAGAAGCACCCGTAGACATCAAGCACTTTTTCGGCGCCGTTGCCGGGGAGGAAAGGTAAAAAGGCACTCATACTCCGGTCCCGGGTAAAGTACTTTTCCGGCGCCATTGTGTGAGTGTTCGAAGCTATTTCCTTTAGATCCCGCAATTGCATCTTTTTGTTTCTTGTTTACACTAGTTTGGCATAATGGACAACAATGAGCTTCTTGTTCTATTTCCTGAGTTAAGACATGGATGGTTTGATCCGAAAATTAAAAAACCCATGGAACATATTAGCATGAATACTTTGAATACCATTATTGCTAATGATATAGAAAGTTCTAAGCTTGGGGAGGTCAGTTTTGATGAGAATGATCTCTTTAGCCCTCCGGGTATTGAGGAGAAAGTTTATGTTGATTATGATATGCCTCCCATTTATGATGATTATAATGATAGTGGTCTTTTGGTGCCGCCTACTATGGAGGATAAATTTAATTATGATTATATTATGCCTCCTATATTTGATGATGAGAATAATAATGATTGCTACTTTGTCGAATTTGCTCCCACTATTACTAATAAAATTGACTATGCCTATGTGGAGAGTAATAATTTTATGCATGAGACTCATGATAAGAATGCTTTATGTGATAGTTATATTGTTGAGTTTGCTCATGATGCTACTGAAAGTTATTATGAGAGAGGAAAATATGGTTGTAGAAATTTTCATGTTACTAAAATGCCTCTCTATGTGCTGAAATTTTTGAAGCTACACTTGTTCTATCTTCCTATGCTTGTTACTTTGCTCCTCATGAACTTGTTTATTTACAAGATTCCTTTTCATAGGAAGCATGTTAGACTTAAATTTGTTTTGAATTTGCCTCTTGATGCTCTCTTTTGCTTCAACTACTATTTCTTGCGAGTGCATCATTAAAACTGCTGAGCCCATCTTAATGGCTATAAAGAAAGCACTTCTTGGGAGATAACCCATGTGTTTATTTTGCTACAGTACTTTTATTTTGTATTTGAGTCTTGGAAGTTGTTACTACTGTAGCAAACTCTCCTTATCTTATTTTATTGCATTGTTGTGCCAAGTAAAGTCTTTGATAGAAAGGTTGATACTAGATTTGGATTACTGCGCAGAAACAGATTTCTGTCTGTCACGAATCTGGGCTGAATTCTCTGTAGGTAACTCAGAAAATTATGCCAATTTACGTGAGTGATCCTCAGATATGTACGCAACTTTCATTCAATTTGAGCATTTTCATTTGAGCAAGTCTGGTGCCTCTTTAAAATTCGTCTTTACGAACTGTTCGGTTTTGACAGATTCTGCCTTTTATTTCGCATTGCCTGTTTTGATATGCTTGATGGATTTTTCTATTCCATTGACTTTCAGTAGCTTTGTGCAATGTCCAGAAGTGTTAAGAATGATTGTGTCACCTCTGAACATGTGAATTTTTGATTATGCACTAACCCTCTAATGAGTTTGTTTCGAGTTTGGTGTGGAGGAAGTTTTCAAGGGTCAAGAGAGGAGGATGATATACTATGATCAAGAAGAGTGAAAAGTCTAAGCTTGGGGATGCCCCCGTGGTTCATCCCTGCATATTTTAAGAAGACTCAAGCATCTAAGCTTGGGGATGCCCAAGGCATCCCCTTCTTCATCGACAACATTATCAGGTTCCTCCCCTGAAACTATATTTTTATTCCATCACATCTTATGTGCTTTGCTTGGAGCGTCGGTTTGTTTTTGTTTTTGTTTTGTTTGAATAAAATGGATCCTAGCATTCATTGTATGGGAGAGAGACACGCTCCGCTGGTTCATATGAACACATGTGTTCTTAGCTCATAATGTTCATGGCGAAGGTTGAACTGCTTCATTAATTGTTATATGGTTGGAAACAGGAAATGCTACATGTGGTAATTGATAAAATGTCTTGGATAATTTGATACTTGGCAATTGTTGTGCTCATGTTTAAGCTCTTGCATCATATACTTTGCACCCATTAATGAAGAAATACATAGAGCTTGCTAAAATTTGGTTTGCATAATTGGTCTCTCTAAAGTCTAGATAATTTCTAGTATTGGTTTGAACAACAAGGAAGACGGTGTAGAGTCTTATAATGTTTACAATATGTATTTTATGTGAGTTTTGCTGCACCGGTTCATCCTTGTGTTTGTTTCAAATAACCTTGCTAGCCTAAACCTTGTATCGAGAGGGAATACTTCTCATGCATCCAAAATCCTTGAGCCAACCACTATGCCATTTGTGTCCACCATACCTACCTACTACATGGTATTTCTCCGCCATTCCAAAGTAAATTGCTTGAGTGCTACCTTTAAAATTTCCATTCTTTACCTTTGCAATATATAGCTCATGGGACAAATAGCCTAAAAACTATTGTGGTATTGAATATGTACTTATGCACTTCATCTCTTATTAAGTTGCTTGTTGTGCGATAACCATGTTCCTGGGGACGCCATCAACTACTCTTTGTTGAATATCATGTGAGTTGCTATGCATGTCCGTCTTGTCTGAAGTAAGGGAGATTTACCACTCATTTAATGGTTAGAGCATGCATAATGTTAGAGAAGAACATTGGGCCGCTAACTAAAGCCATGATCCATGGTGGAAGTTTCAATTTTGGACATATATCCTCAATCTCATATGAGAACATTAATTGTTGCTACATGCTTATGCATTAAAGAGGAGTCCATTATCTCGTTGTCTATGTTGTCCCGGTATGGATGTCTAAGTTGAGAATAATCAAAAGCGAGAAATCCAATGCGAGCTTTCTCCTTAGACCTTTGTACAGGCGGCATAGAGGTACCCCTTTGTGACACTTGGTTAAAACATGTGTATTGCGATGATAATCCCGGTAATCCAAGCTAATTAGGACAAGGTGCGGGCACTATTAGTATACTATGCATGAGGGTTGCAACTTGTAAGATATAATTTACATAACACATATGCTTTATTACTACCGTTGACAAAATTGTTTCTTGTTTTCAAAACCAAAGCTCTAGCGTAAATATAGCAATCAATGCTTCCCTCTGCGAAGGGCCTTTCTTTTACTTTTATGTTGAGTCAGTTCACCTATCTCTCTCCACCTCAAGAAGCAAACACTTGTGTGAACTGTGCATTGATTCCTACATACTTGCATATTGCACTTGTTATATTACTTTACATTGACAATATCCATGAGATATACATGTTACAAGTTGAAAGCAACCGCTGAAACTTAATATTCCATTGTGTTGCTTCAATGCCTTTACTATGAATTTATTGCTTTATGAGTTAACTCTTATGCAAGACTTATTGATACTTGTCTTGAAAGTACTATTCATGAAAAGTCTTTGCTTTATGATTCATTTGCTTACTCATGTCATTTACCATTGTTTTGATCGCTGCATTCATTACATATGCTTACAATAGTATGATCAAGGTTATGATGGCATGTCACTCCGTAAATTATCTTTGTTATCGTTTACTCGCTCGGGACGAGCGTAAACTAAGCTTGGGGATGCCGATACGTCTCCGACGTATCGATAATTTCTTATGTTCCATGCCACATTATTGATGATATTTACATGTTTTATACATACTTTATGTCATATTTATGCGTTTTCCGGAACTAACCTATTGACGAGATGCCGAAGGGCCGCTTGTCTGTTTTCTGCTGTTTTTGGTTTCGAAATCCTAGTAAGGAAATATTCTCGGAATCGGACGAAATCAACGCCCAGCATCTTATTTTTCCACGAAGCTTCCAGAACACCCGAGAGCCACCAGAGGAGGGCCCTATGGGCCCCAGACGATAGCCCGGCGCGGCCAGAGGGGGGCCGCGCCCCCCTGTTGTGTCGTCGCCTCGTCGACCCTCCGACTCCGCCTCTTCGCCTATATAAAGGTCCCTGACCTAAAACATCGATACAAAAAAAGCCACGGTACGAGAAACCTTGCAGAGCCGCCGCCAACGCGAAACTAAGATCTGGGGGACAGGAGTCTCTGTTCCGGCACGCCGCCGGGACGGGGAAGTGCCCCCGGAAGGCTCCTCCATCGACACCACCGCCATCTTCATCAACGCTGTTGTCTTCCATGAGGAGGGAGTAGTTCTCCATCGAGGCTCGGGGCTGTACCGGTAGCTATGTGGTTCATCTCTCTCCTATGTACTTCAATACAATAATCTCATGAGCTGCCTTACATGATTGAGATTCATATGATGATGCTTGTAATCTAGATGTCATTATGCTAGTCAAGTGGGTTTTACTTATGTGATCTCCGGAGACTCCTTGTCCCACGTGTGTAAAGGTGACAAGTGTGTGCACCGTGTGGGTCTCTTAGGCTATATTTCACGTAATACTTATTCACCGTTATGAATGGCATAGTGAAGTGCTTATTTATATCCCTTTATGATTGCAATGTGTTTTGTATCACAATTTATCCGTGTGCTACTCTAGTGATGTTATTAAAGTAGTTTATTCCTCCTGCACGGTGTAATGGTGACAGTGTGTGCATCGTGTAGTACTTGGCGTAGGCTATGATTGTGATCTCTTGTAGATTGTGAAGTTAACTATTGCTATGATGGTATTGATGTGATCTATGCCTCCTTTCGTAGTGTGAAGGTGACAGTGTGCATGCTATGTTAGTACTTGGTTTGGTTATGTTGATCTGTCATGCACTCTAAGGTTATTTAAACATGAACATCGAATATTGTGGAGCTTGTTAACTCCGACATTGAGGGTTCGTGTAATCCTACACAGTTAGTGGTGTTCATCATCCAACAAGAGAGTGTAGTCTAGCATCTATTTATTTATTCTGTTATGTGATCAAAGTTGAGAGTGTCCACTAGTGAAAGTATGATCCCTAGGCCTTGTTCCTAAATATCGCTATCGCTGCTTGTTTCATCGTTTTATCGCATCTCTACTATCCGCAATATTACCACCATCAACCACACGCCGATCCCGGGCAAAGCACTTTTCTGGTGCCGTTGCTACTGCTTATAGTTATTCATACCACATGTATTTCACTATCTCTTCACCGAACTAGTGCACCTATTAGGTGTGTTGGGGACACAAGAGACTTCTTGCTTTGTGGTTGCAGGGTTGCATGAGAGGGATATCTTTGACCTCTTCCTCCCTGAGTTCGATAAACCTTGGGTGATCCACTTAAGGGAAACTTGCTGCTGTTCTACAAACCTCTGCTCTTGGAGGCCCAACACTGTCTACAAGAATAGAAGCACCCGTAGACATCACACAACTCAGGCGTTTTTACGCCTAGAGTCAAAATATAGTCCTCTTTGTAAAAATACAATGTACTGAAACGCCCGTGAGTTTTCAGACACACTCTTTTCCTTTTTCAGGGCACCGAGTGGGGATGGAAAAGGTTTTTAATGAGGCGGGCTCGCGGTGCTGCAATATAATAAAGATAGTGGAGATATATATCTTTTTCTTCGACATGCTCGGGGGCTTATGCCCGAGAGTTACAATATATACTATCAAAAATATTTCGCCTTGGTGCAAAACACCTCGCAAAATAAATGAAGATACAACATAGCAATCAGCAAAAAAAGGCTCGGGGGCTCGTACCCGCAAATATAGTACAATCAATATAATTTATCTTGCCTTAGTGCAACCCCGTTTACACAATAAAGAAAATCGCCACCGAAACACTCGGGGGCTTGACAAAGAAAATAAAGGAATACATCTTTCGTGGCTTTACAATATACAAGGTACAAATCATTGAGGAAATTCGGCAAGACAAAGGAAAAATTCCTAACGGCCGCCTAATATATTATCTATGGTCATTCGTTCATTATTGGAGGTGCGAGTGCTATGTTCAGCATAGCTGCCCTTCAGGAAGAATTCAGCATCCATCCGAAGCAATTCATCCATCATATCTTCGGCAACAGGCTTTACCACATCATCAATTTTGTCAATATTCCTCTTCCTCTTCGCCATCTTGGCTAGGCACTTGGCGACAATTCGACTCATGTCTAACTTCGGATAGCAGATTTGTATCATGATCATAGCAAATCTCGTGCCAGCAGACATTTGAGCCCGTACAAATCCATGGATTCGAGGGGCATCCCGGAATTTATCCATCAGAGCAGGCAGAGTTTCTGGCATCTTGTTGCGCGGGAACAAGGCGCTGTAAACCAAAGACAAAGTTCTTGTACAGAAATCAAGGAACTCACGAACCTGACAAGCACGGTCTTGAAATCTAACAATCTGTCGGGTGCGTTCTGGAGTGGCCCAGAACAGAGAACCATGGTCAAGTGAAAGGTTAACCAGGAGATTTGTCCTTGTGTCTACCCTTTGATCTTCGGCAGCAGTGTCTAGAAAGGAACCTATTTGGCGACAGCACAAGAATTTCAAAGGAGGAAACAGTGAAAAAATAGAAGAAGTTTTTGTTTGCAGAAGTATACCTGACATATCCACGCTGGCTTCATTCATCAACTCGAGCATAAAATTCTCTCGGGTGGTAGCCTTCGCAGCTTCGAAATGGCGGCTTCCTTGGCAGCTATGGCTTCCCGAGCTCTGCTGCAGACGCAACTTTCTCTTTTCGGATGCCTTCCGAGATTGTTCCATCATCACAAGTGTTTGCTTCTTCGCATACCGAAGTCGTTGATGAAGTTCCTCCAAATCTCGTGCTCGAACCCTTACTCGAGGAATCTTCACCAAATTCACTATCAATAGGTGTTTTCTTCGAGCGAGAGGAAGCAGGAAAAACATCGGAGGGACGAGGAGTTGAAGTGTAGTTATCAAATATCAACTGAAAACAAAAGGTTCGACATCAATCATCAAGCAAAATAGAATTCCATTGATTTTCAGAATATTTACAAGGCATTACAATGGAGGACGCCCTAACGAGCTAGTGGGGTAAGTGTCGCCAAAAGCTACTTTGGCGACGGCATCAAAAGGAAGAAAGAAAAAGAAAAAAGTAAGAAAGACAGGGTGGTCTACTTGACCTCCGGCTTGGATGAGCTTGGTGCAGGAGTGGGTTTGCAACCGAGGAAGGCAAGGATCGGCTTTGAGGGTGGCTTGGCAGCTTTAATTAAAGATTGCCAGTTCTTCGTCTCCTGCTCTTTTATGTCGCCAACTTTAGCCCGGCCGATGTTTTGTCGGCTGTCAAGCAATCGGAGCGATTGTTCCTTCAACGCCAATCTTTAGGCCTTCTTGGCGAAGTTTGAGCCCAAGATCTTCCGTCACATTGAAGCATTTGGCGAGAGCAGTGAAAGTGTTGGGCTCTTCTTTCTTCGGGAAGAAATAGGGGAAAATCTTCGACAAACCTGCTTTGGCGTCAGCAAGGCCATCACGTGCTTCATCTCCATGTATTTCAAGGAGAGAAAGCGCGCCGATAAGCTCATCACCTTCAGGATTTTCCAGTTCATACTCTTGGTGCGTTCTCCCTGAAAACAAGCAAAAGGAAGCTCATTAATAAGTGCGCTAGAAGCAACTCGAAGAAATGCACAAGGATTTGAGTACTCACTGACAAAACCGACTCTGCGATTGCAAGCGACTGAGGATTTCTTTTTCACGAGCAGCTTGCTCGGTCATCTTATCGCTCAAAGCAGTTTCCGCCTCATGAAGTCTTTTTACGAAGATCTTCGACAAGTAGCAGACCTCTCGCCTTAGCTTTCTTGGCATCCGCTTCAGCCTTCTTACGAGCTTTTTCACTTTGCTCCAGCTTACGAGCAAGTGCGTCGACGACGCTTGTTGGCTTCCACAAGATTTTCCGACAAAATAATCGACAAGCAATCAAAATCATGACAAGAAAGCTAAGAAAAAGGTCATTTGCCAGAAGCGACAAAATAATACCTTCGGCTTTTTTGGCATGATCACGGTACCCGATGAATTGGGTACCGAAACGGATGAATTCCTTCATCAAAGGCTGACAAAAAAGATAGAGAAAGAAAGCATCAATACAGTAAAAAGTTCGACAGCAAAAAGAAAAGGGAAGCAAAAAAAAAGTCGACAACATTGGAAAATTCGGAATAGAAGAGAAGAAGTGAACAACTTACATCATCCAAGGAAGGAGTCGTGGAACTACCAGGTAGTAAGAGAAGCTCCTTGGTTGGCTCGACCCTTGCCCTCTTCGGTGAAGGGACACGGGGGCTTGCAGGAGGAGTTGGATGCTCAATATTTTGCTGAGGAGGCGAGGTTTCATCTCCATCCGGCTGAGTTTCAGACACAACTAAAGTACGCGACGTACTCATTCGAGCAGTCGCATCAATAGGTTGTTCTTCTTCCTCGTCACCACTGCAATAAAAATGGCGACAATATAAGAATCGAGATAGACAAAAACATCGAAAGCAAAGCAATAAAGAGCAATAGAGAACTTACGAGCTGACAAGAGCAGCCTCGTAGGGGTTGAAAGCTGTTTTCCTTTCGGAAGGACCAGCTTCTTCGGCTTTGGAGGCGCCGGAATCGGCAACTTCATCCCTTTTCCTCTTGTTCCTTGGAGAAACAGCGGAAGGAAGGGAGCGAGTCGAGACAGTGGCCTCAGACTCGCTTCTTTTTTAGAGGAAGCCGCGGATTTTTGAGAACCCGCGACTTCACTTTCAGGGCGAGAAGCACCCTGGTTGTCTTCCTCGACAACGGTACGTTCTTCGACTTCTCCACCTTCAGGAAGAGGAGGAAGAGAAGCCAGAACAGGGTGGTTCTGTGAAAAACAAAGAGTATCGACAAACAGTTATGCAATGGACGCTAGCAAGGTAGTAATCGATAAGATACCAGAAACTCGAGAAGACAATATAGTAGTCAAGAGGAACAATTACCTCGGGAAGGGGATTGGCGCCACTATATGGCGTAATGCGGCAAGAGGATGGAATATGATCCTTCTTGTTGAGCGACGAGATCTTTCGGATCAGTTTTTCCAAATCCTTCAAAGGAAGGTCTTTGGAGAGCCTGTCGACGTCTTCTTCACCAGCGTACATCCAAAGGGGATTTTTGCGAGCCTGGAGAGGCTGCACTCTAATCCTAAGGAAATAGGCTGTGATTTGAATACCCGACAGTTCCTTGCCACGGGTGTTCTGCAGCTGGTGGATGCGAGTCATCAGCGCCTCTGTCGCCAATTTCTCATCTTCCGTGGCTTCAGCATCCCAGGAACGGCGGCGAAGGATTTTGGCTCCTCCGTCGAAAGGGGCGATATTGTTCTCCACTGAATCGGAGCTCTCTTCGTGCACATACAGCCATTTCTTCCGCCAACCTTGGACGGAGTCGGGGAATTTGACGTCGAAGTATTCGACGTCAGAACGAACACAGATGACAACGCCGCCAATGTTGTAGGCGACGTTGTGGGAGCCATTACGGCGGAGGCAGAAGATACGCTTCCACAGAGCCCAATTAGGTTGGACTCCGAGGAAGCACTCACACAGTGTGATAAAAATCGACACGTGGAGGATGGAATTGGGCGTCAGCTGATGCAGCTGAAGCCCATAGACAAAAAGAAGACCTCGAAGAAACTCGTGGATAGGGGAGAAAGACCGCGGATGAGATGGTCAACGAAACTGACCCGGTATTCCATTGGAGGCGATGGATAGCTCTCCTCCTTGGGGAAGTGTATCGCGTTATCCTTCTTGGTGAACCCCAGCTTCTTCAGCAGGTTCATATCCTGGTTGGAGATCTTGGATCTCTCCCACTCCAGATCTTCGGCGGCCATCTTGGATTCCGGAGTGCTGTGCCTGGTCAGACGCGCGCGAGGTGGCATCAATGAGCGTGGAGGAGAAAGGTGCGAGCGTGATTGAGCGCAAGAGGCAATGGGAGCAGTGGAGGATTTTTGCAGAGGAAGAACAGAGGTGCGGCGCGAGCGAAAGTATTGACGGAGGAAGACGATGGCTTTAAATAGAGGTGCGGTGAAACGACGCACCGTCGGATGAAGAGATTGCGGGATAGATGGTGTACACGTGGACAAGGGGTAAAAAGTAATTTCATTCAGACGAGAAAGAATAGGAGCTACAGTACGTGCGCCAAGAAAAGTGGAGGACGTGTGTCCCCCACTTGCACGACGTGTCAACTTGATGAGCAATTTGGGCCCGCAAGGCAGAGACAGAGCAGTTCTCGCGTTTTCCCGATACAGCGGTCGTGGCTATCGTCAGCAATGATGTCACCTTGGTAAGAGAAAAATTCGGCTAAGCAGCTTCATAATAATGGCGACAGCAGAAGATTGTTGATTATTTCGAGAGCCTTTGATCAAATACAAGTTTTTGATCAAATACTCGGGGGCTACTTTGGAACAATGAAAACTTCGAGAGTGACAAAATAGAAATGGCGAGAGCCTATGATCAAATACAAGCATTTGTTCATAGCCTCGAGGGCTACTCCCATCGGGAGCGCTGTTCGCGCACCCGACAGATATAAAAACTTCGAGAAAGAAGGAAAATATAGTAACATAAGGCGTTGAGCCTATACCCAAGCACAAGTCCTTGGCTGTAGCCTCGGGGGCTACTCCCATCGGGAACGCTGTTCGCGTGTCCGATGAAATTATAAAAAAAAAGAGGATAAGAAGAAAAAGTGAGCATATTTCGAGTTATGTAAATAACTCTACATACACTCCCATCGGGAATGCAATATAAGTCATCCGTTGACTCAATAAAATGTGCTATTCCATCAGCCGAAAAAGCACTCGACAATATATTCTCAGAGCGCCAAAGTTGCGAATAATCTCTGAATGCCGCAAAACTTTGCGAAGGTAAGACCCCGGATCCGTTCTGAGTGGCGTGGCGCCGTCTCGTGACGTCGGTTTGCTACTTTTTTCCGTATCAACAGATACGAAGAAAAATCCTAACGGACGCGTTAGGTACCCGATAAAATATGACTGGGACTTGACAGAATGGTAAGACCTTAAGCGGCACTCGTCGAAGTTTACACCAGTATCCCGAGATCATGTCTAGGGACGTGATCTTGAAGTAGGTTTTTGCGGATTGCCACTAGAGCAGTTAACTAGTACCTGATCAGTCAGATGAACTAGCCCCAATTACCATTATCCCTGTACAATATATAGTTTCATATCCAAAGATATGATAAAGTTCAGAGTTGTTGAACGAATATAAAGTTAGAGATTTTCCCTAACTCTGCGATTCAAGCAAAATCTCGGAGCCTACTGACATAGGCATCCCCAATGGGCCTACCGAAGATGGTACCTGGGGTTTACTGAAGGCCCACGACTCGAAGGATAAGAAGAATCAGAAGCCCAAATTATTATTAAGGAAAGCTAGAATTGTATTAGGAAGCAATACTTGTAATCTTGCGGGATGAGTTGGAAACCCTTCCGGACTCTGTAACTTGTGTATTACGAATCCCTCGGCTCCACCTCCTATATAAGGGAGAGTCGAGGGACAAAGAAAGCATCGAATCATTGTCTCACAAACCCTAGTTTTCATATCGTCGAGTACTTTTCGGCTGAAACCTTCGAGATCTACTTGCCCTCTACCTCCGACTAAAACCCTAGTCTACAACCGGTAGGCATTGATAAGTTAATCCCTTGTCAGCGCGGTAGTGACCTGATGCGGGATACTGATGTTCTGAACATGCTTGTGACCTTTTGTCTAGCGGCATGTGTGGGTCTTGCGACCACTCTACGCGGTCTGTCTAGCGAGACAATGTCGGGTGGTGGAGAGGTTGATGGCAAAGATAGCTTCAACAATGAGTATGCAGATTCTTCGAGATGAAAACTCATGATCCCCTATGTGATTAGATCGAACATTGTTGACATGCATGTGTTTGTTCCCTTGTTTACGGTGCTGGATTGAAGCTTCCGCTTTGAGGATGAGACCGAAATTCACCTTTGGTTGGAGCCGTCAATACCGGCGCATGAACGACACTCCGTTCTTGAAGTTTTTGTTTTTGAGTAGCACACTTTTCATTTGGCCTCGTACTGCTTTTGTTGGTGATATGTCACTGGCGATAGGTTATGGGATAAAACCCAATTATATATCTTGATAATCATTAAAATATAGGATATTCAGATAGGTTAGATAAAACTTAATTATATCTTAATAATCTTTAAAGTAATACATTAGGATATTCATAGGTCGGAAGTCGTTTGTTCCCTGGCTTATCCGATGTCATTTTTTTACAAGTTATCCTCTGTCTTGCATCGGCGGAGGGCGCGTGGAGTGGTGTGTCCAGTGATCTCATGGGATCAAGTCGATTTTCGTATTCGTTGGTGTGGTTTCAAGCTAGTTTTTTATGATCTACGGTTGTCATCTTTGGCGACGGTCGCTGCTTTGGTGCACTGGCACTAGTGGAGAAGAGGCCTTTGGTCCCAACCAAATGTCCCAGTGCAGAACCAAACCGGGACTAATGTGGGCATTGGTCCCGGTGTATCTTAGAGATGAGCATTACTTCCGGGGGGTCGAGGAGATAAACCTTGAGTTAGAAGAACTGTTTCAGTTATTCAATCAAGACGTCCTCGACAAAGCTGTCATCAGTTGCTACTGCCTGTAAGTGATTTATTTATGTAATTAAGTCTGTAGCTCAGCGCTCATTCATTTGCACTAACAATTATCCTCACTATATTCTTTGTGTACGCTATACATTTAATTATGCAGTAATGAAGAAGCTCGAATACAAAAGAGGCAAGCTCCTACCGCTGGGGTTCATAGACCCGCATACAGTTCATGAAGTTACGGTTCGAGACTTCCCCAAGGACACAGAGGACAACATGTTAATGTTTTTAGTGAAGCAAGCAAACAAACAGGATATATTCTTTCCCTACAACTTCAAGTGAGTGTTATATATAACATACATTATGCTTGTGCACCTTTCACTTTATTCTCGTAATCATTGAGCTATGCTTGTGCAGATTCCACTTTATTCTCCTAATCATTGATCTTCACAAAGGAGTCGTAAATGTCATGGACTCGAAACGTAAAGAATATGCGGAATGGGCGAACATGGCTGCCATCCTCCAGAGGTAATTTCAATCAATTTTGTATTGGCATCTTCATCTGTTCTAATTCGACAATATCATCAACTAATCAATAACTCATTTACTCATTATTTCTTGCCGGGCAGGGCCTGGAAACGGTTCATCAATACTGTTCCGGGTACATGGAAACCGGAGCTTACATTTCAAGATTACCCTGTAAGTAGTACTATATATCTATGTCCGTGAAACTCTATATATATGATATTTACTTTCAATACGATGCTTGATTATTAGTTTGATCGAACTATTTTTTCGTAAAGTGTATGAGGCAGGAACCCGGGAATAACTTATGTGGATACTACGTTTGCACCTTCATTCGTGACATGGCCTGTCCCAAGGGTGGGGATGCTCGTATACACCACACTCGTGTACGATAACAAATTCTCACAATTATCTTAATTAGTACCATCTATTGTACTGAGTTCCATTCATATATTGATCTCCTTTTTTAAATATAGATGAAACGCCTGCGGGACACTCTCATAACGGAGGCCCAAATACGAGCAATTCAAGAGGAAATCGCGGGATTCTTTATTACCGAGGTCATTACCCAAGGTGGAGAGCACTATGCGAAGGTCATAGATATGGAGGAACTCCGTAGAGGCTAATAGATTTAGTAAAGAGATCCGACTAGCTTTATATTGTAAATATGCATGCATTACGTGTACTGTTGACGATGTCTATATATATTCACGACGATATTTTGTGGTTTCTTGAATGATATATATGCATTGCTGAAACTTTGCCGCGGCAGAGAAACGCCATGTTTCTCTGCCGCGGCAGAGAAACGCTGCTACAGCCGAAACCTGTGCCGCGGCAGAGAAATAGCAATTCTCTGCCGCGGCAGAGAACCACATGCCCGGTTCGTACCACGAAACGGGACCAAAGGCCATCCACCGCGAGCTTCCTGGCCACACCACGTGGCGCCGCCTTTAGGCCCGGTGCAACTTTGAACCGGGACTAAAGGGTGGACCCTTTAGTCCCGCCTTATTGGTCCCGGTTTGAAAACCGGGACTGAAGGCCCAAATGGACCGGGCCTATAGCCCCGTTTTCCACTAGTGTGGTCCTCTGAGGCCTTAGCACGACGACTTCCCGTTTTTCTACTACAACAGGCTCTACTATGACAAGCTTTGTCTGGCTCCGATGATGGAGGGGTGAGGACGGCGGCGCGGTTTCAGCTCGCGTCAGTTTATTACTTTTAGGTTTATTTGTACTGTTATTGATAATTATTAATAGATCGGCGGAATTTTTGTAAAAGAAAAAGTTATCTTCTGTCTGTCTGTCAAATCCGGTTCCATATCTATGGTAGAAGCTTACCATACGGTCAAAATATTGTGCACAGTGAGTGGAGCACGCCTTGCCGGGTTGATAAAACGCATCCTCATTCCATGGCGGGCCTCACTGCAATGGATTGTGACTTGCATCTGTTGGATTTATATTCCAAGAACATCATCATTGGTCACTCCAGTCCAATGTGTACAGTATGTAGAGCACCACCTCATCCTTTCGAGTTGGAGGATGTATGCTGTACATCGAAGGGAAAAAAAATATCAGCTCAACCAGAACTATCGATCCTTAGGGCACGTGTCGTGTATGTCACTAAATCTAATTTCTCGAATCCGTTGCAAAATTAAATCCCACATATGTCACATTAGGAGATCAGCTGAGCATCCACCGCCCGATCCCGCCTCCCGAGCCGTTGGATCGCTGTCACGTGTACGTTAAGGATATGTCGTTGACTGGGTCATCCGATTCTACCCATGCACCCTATGTGTATCGTATCGTCTCCACCAAGAGGAACAGTTCGTCACGACTCACACACCGCATCCTCTCCGCTCCTCGCCTCCCCGCATTGCGTAAAGGATCTTATGTCCTTGGCATCGCTCGTCACGTACGTAGCAACACCATCACCGGTCTCATCATTGCCATTGTTGCCTGCAGCTTCCGCAATGGCCGCATTGGCCGGTCATCTAGCCTGCCCTTGCAGCACCAGCGCAGCGATCCACTTTTGGTCATACCACCTCATGTCGCTCGGAGTTCCGGCAAGAGATCACTTCACCTTGCAACCTTGCTGAGCATAGCTGGCACACCCGTTGCCTGCAGCTCGCAACTTTGCTATCATTCAGCAACTGCCGCTGGTAGCAAGCCAGAACTTCGTTCGTAGCTTTGGCAACAACAGTTGGCATCACGACCACCTATCACTCACAACATTGCCGCTTAATCCTTGTAGCAAAGCTGGTCGTCGATGCCAACACTGTCGACTACTTGTTACAATACTGGTGGCCACTTCAGATAGCGACTTCTTCTCCTTGTATCATCATTGTAGCACCTCCACTTACCCTTGAAGCATTAGAGGCAACCATTGGTATCACGGATGTCCTGCTTTCGTAGCACCACCTAGCAGTGTCGCTACCTCCCCTTGTATCACTGGCGTCCTAGCCTCACAACAATATGTCTCACTCGCAGCAACGCCGCCTTGCCCTTGTAGCTCCGGTGACCATCCTTGCAGCAGCGCTAGCGGCTTGGTTTCAGAGCACCGCCACCCGAGATTTTGCATTACCTGTAAAGGGCCTTGCATCACGAGAAGTCTTTTTTTTTTTTGCAGCAACAGGGACTTACAACGCACAAGAGGAATGACGGAGAAGCGTGCAAGATGAAGTGCAAAGGTGCCGAGAATCCATGATGCTCGCACTCTCTAACGAGGAAGAAATATGAAAGGGGAGAAGAAACGAGTGGTGAGAGATATCACAGGAAAGAAGCGGACAAGATAAGGTGGACCCCTCGTTTTCTGGGCATGTTCTAGGACATGTGGCGCACGAAGGAAGAGGGGGATCGCAACAAAAACATTTACCCCCCCCCCCCTATGGTGTCCATCAACAACGACAAATCGGGTGTATGATGAGTGTCGACACCATTTTCCGCATATGGGGGTGACTCTACCCAGTCGCACCCCCAATAGGGCGCTCACAATGGGTTTCTTGACCCCATTTTCCCGATTTGAAAGTTACAGAAATCAAAACACACATAGTTCCTACCATAATTCAAAATACTAGCCACCGAAATGCTGCCAAGTATATATAGCCACACATATTACAATGGTAGATGAATAGAATGAAAATCAAATGGAAGATGGCTCTTCCATCACCGATATTGACGCCGAATCCACCAGGCACCATTCCTTCGAACACGTTGTCATCGTAAAAATCGCAGGGAGCAACGAACACGAGCCCCCTTTGTGCCAAATGGGCCATCAACAAGTCATTGTACGGATTACTGAGGTCAAGGCGCTCAACCTCTGCTTTCCACCGTCCACACCATGGTGGCGATCGGAGAAAACATGGAGTTCGGATTGAAGCCACCATGTTCGCAACCGCCGAACTCAGGAGAGTAGGTGGGGGATATTGAGAACCTTATCCGTGGTGTAGGAAGTAGAAGTTTAGTAAAATCTGCTGCTAGTCTCTCCAACACTTTCTGTTTAGTAGGATTACTAGTTTGCTTTGTGGTGAATTCACTCTGCACGCAGCTTCGGTTCTCGTGCTTGAAAAACAGAAGTTTGATTTACAATATTTGTGCGAAAACAAGCTTAGATGGTGGTTCCGTGGTTCCCGCTGCTTTGTCAGAAGGCAACACTCTGCAAAGCAAAAGTTTCGTGTCTTGAAGTCTTAGAAAAAAAAACCCCACAACTAGGGTTAGGGCTTAGAAAGGAATCACATTTTCGTAGACACCACACTCCTACATCTAGTCTATCTCAAAACACTAACATTAACATTGGTACCACCAAAGTGGCATTACCCGACAAGTGCAAGTATAGGGCACTAGGGGCGCAACATTATTCACGAAGACCACTTCAATGATCAAGTGAAAATATTCCTCTTCAAGACATAAAACAAAGATATCATTCGTACGTACACCAGTTTCTGCCGAACAACACCTTGGCACCTCTAACCATCCACCAACAGACGATCGTGCAACCATGCATATTTGTTTATTTAGTGATCTACTCATCTGCATTTTTTTATGTATCAATATGTGAAGCCGGGATTACCGCAATAGTTGGCTGTCAAGAAAAAAAATCACAGCAAAATCAGGGGGTGTGGGTTTTTATGTAAGCAGAGTGTTTTTTTACTAAACACAATGCAATCAAAGACGCTCACACATACACGCACACACTCATCCCTATGAACGAACGCACAAACCCTACCCCTATGAGCAACTCCAAGAGAACTGATCTGACGGGTCTTGAGATTGACGAAGTCACCATGGGCGCCTCGCTGTCAGTGGGAACATCGCCTACTACTGAAAAATATTCCGCCTTTTATTAGACACCAAAGTGTCAAATCTAGAATTTGAACTCTGGTAGGCTGGGGTACCACTGCCCTCCTAACCATCCAACCACAGGTTAATTCTCAAGCAGTCCTGTTTCACACATTCTTTTTGCACATGTTCAGCCATTTTCCACCAGCCGCAAAACGGACTGATGATCTATTAATCGTCATCAACTACAGTACAAACAACACCAAAGATGATAAAAATTACAAATAAATCTTTAGATCACTTAGCAAAGACTACGAGCACTGGAGCGATCCGAACGCGCACCGTCGTCCTAGTCCCTCTATCCCCAGAGCCGTGCATCAGAGCATCAACCAGTGCCAAAGGATGAGAAGTTGTTGTGCTAAGGCTCCAAAGGACCAACATAACCATCGCCAATGATAGAAGAGCCAAATTTGTAACCACACAAATGAACATGGAAACAGACCGAATCCTTAGAGATGTCGGATATAAAACTCAACGTGCCCTTCACTGGCACTAGGTGCACCACCACAGCGAGAATATGGTGGGGAGGACCTTTTCTTACACCAGAATGTAGTCGCTGCCTCACCATCCCGAAGAAGACACTAAAAAATATAAAAAAGAACGGAACCCTACCATCAACGAGGGCCCGTGGTCCGCCACGCCTCCTAGGCCCTAAGGCCACCGGAGGTAGAGCAGACTGGCGACATCATCATCGAGAGGATGGAACCGTAGATGGGTTTCGCAGACCGCCTCTCTCTTGGAGTCTCCGTACGTACCGGTTCAGTTAGGATGTCTACCACCCAATCTAGATTTCCAGGTCTAGATTAGCCCTTATTCTTTAGCCCCTCCACTCCACACTATCGTGGAGCGAAGCACAAATCAACTCTCCCCAAATCTGCGGTCATCGTGCAACCACTTCCGTGCTCAGGTCACTTTCGAGAACTCAACATTGTCAAATGAGCCAAATTTCGGCAAACCCTCGCTTTGACTTGTACCTATACATCTCAAGTCGCCACTCGAATTCTCCATCATCATCATCGCCCTGCTTGCGTGCCTCTAGTGTTGTGACCCACTATAACTGCATCTCTCGTTGTTCGTGGTGCATGACCGTGATGTGGGCCATCTCTCGTTGTTCGTGGTGCATGACCGTGATGTGGGCACCGCACCGTAGAAGTGACGTGTGGCCTTTTCTTTCGAAGATGTTATTTTGCTTCCGGTCTAGTAACCCCGCTAACCATCCCTCAGTGCTACAAGGACACCGGTTCTTCCCTAATGATCCCCATCCCTGAAACCCTAACTCCTCTGCACCGGGTAAAGGGAGAGAAGGGGAGTATCTAGTCCGCCGGGCAACATGAGTGAATTCCACTCACCACAGCTGCCATCTTCCTCCTCCACAACCTGCACCACCGGCGCGGTTTGTGCTCGTTGGTTCGACCACACACCAAAATTGATGAAAGAGGGTTCTCATATATTTTCACTAACGTTGCCATGCTTTTCACAAGCATTACCAGATTACCCCTGAAAAATGAATACTGATCAATTTGAGTTGGCGTTTTTAATATATGGTGTTGGTACATTACCCGAGCCGATCAGACTCTAGGCGACAGAGATCCCACAGCGAAGGAATCTCCTGTTGACACGTAGGCAAGCCCAGGGACATTGCCTTTTTCCCAACTTGTCACCAGTGGTCCCAATTCCCAAAGCCTCCAAGGCTCAAACTAGGAAACAACAGATGGGTGCAGGATTGCAGTACAGCCACCAATTTCTCGCCCTCACCCTGACGCAATCACATCGCATTGGATCTGCTGCTTCTGAGTGCTTACAGAAAGACAATGCTATAGAGCCCTGTTCAAAAGCTACTAGTTAAGATGGAAAACCTTTCCCTTGGCCTAAGAATGGCACTTGAGTATGTTCCTCCACACATAATTATTGGCTCAACACGTACTCAGCGACATGAAACCGATTCGATGTCAACCCTGAACATGACCCAACATGGTGGAATTCTAAGAATGTGGGTTCAGATTCTCCGCCGTGCCAAATCTGGACTGAGAGCGGTCGATCTCAAATAAAGACACTGGATGGAGTCAAAGGGATAGATAATAAATTTTTACATTGCAAGATAACAGGTAACAACAATACAGAATGAAACCAAATTTATTGCCATCATAGGTAAATGGCCATCTAAATTGCGAACAGATGGGGCTACATATACCAATAGGGACATCGTACCTGTTCAACTGGAAGTCAAGAGGATCAGATTCCATTGATGTTGATACTCACCAGTTAGTGGCTGTCTTCAGTGCATAATGGCAGCATTGGCTAGGTTCTCGATATGGACGTCTGACCAAACACTTGCTTGATTTTAGTGAGTGCCTGAAGCAAAGCAATACTTGACGATGACGAACTGCACACTTGTCCTATCACACCGATTACTATGTAATATGTTTTGTTATTGGTTATTGTACAAGGTTTTGACCACCGATTACTTTATCATTAAGTAGTTTTGTTGCATGGTGCAAAATTGGAAATTTGGAATCATAAGTGTTTCTGAATAGAAATCCAAAACCTTTAAACTGGGTAACTGTCTATGCATATTTCAGAACCAGAAAACGTATACAGTGCGTGTCCATATTTGTAACATGCCCACAAATGAAAAACAAGCTAATACATGATTGTAAATTAACCGATAGCGGCGCCCTATTAGTATTTCACTTCATCCAAATTGTCTAACAACTATTTGGGAGGACTATGCAGTACAAATTAACTGCAGTTGTAATAAAAAAAAGTACTAGCATGCGGACTTGGACAATTAAGGAAAATGCAATCACAAACTTGACGTAGCCGCCCACCAGCTTTGCTAAACACACAAATGGCAACAAAAGAAGATATATATTCATTTACACCTGATTGGGCTGATAATGTTAGGCAACTCATAAAGTGACATCACTATCAACCAACGAATAAAAATTAGGATCACACCAACTTAAAAAATGAGTTTATCTCAATCATGTTGCAAAAGGACACCTATCGTGACATTATATAATCTCCCAGAAGCACACCACTTTCACACCAATAGGAGTAGCTTATTTGCAAATGCGTCCAATTTCTTTGTTTGCTTATACAAAATGATAAGTTGGTCACATAAGTCTAGAAGTGGATACGCTGTATCTGAAGTGATAGAAAATGCATGAATCTCCTCTCATGTGAACCACTAAGTCGATAAGTACTTAAGCAAAGCACTGGGTCACATTTGAACTACCAATAATAAGATCCTCAAACTCTTGCCCTGGTGGCATCGTTCAGTGTTCATTTCCCTAGCTTCGGCAATGCATGCTGCTTTTTTCGTGTCTCTCAATCAGAGGATCCCTATGCAATAGTGCCACCAATAATGCACTATAAAGACTATTGAGCGTAACTCTTACCTCAGAATCTAAAGTCAAATGCCACATACCTAAACTTCCATGTCATTTGTGGATAAGCTAAAGTAAATCAGTCACTGGAGCAAAAGATATTCGCAGTTGAATACTTTTCTGGATGTCAATATCAAGGCAATTTTAACTCCTTTATCATCTCCAAAGGTGAACAAACTTTTACACTTGTCGTTTTGCTTCACACCTAAGAAGTAGTCACTTGCTAAGCAAAGTAACGAGGAAAATCATAGGACCACTTAGCTGACTTACATTTGTGCTGAAGCTTAACAAGTTCCAGCTTAAACAATAGACTACTGTCATCATGACAAGAAAATTCCCCGACAGAACATAGTACTTTAGGAACTTAAAGAAGAACCTCCATTTTGTCCACTGCTCAAATCAAGCACTTCCAGTGATCGGAAAGGGGGCCTTTCTCCAAATTTCAACAGATGTGCAACTTCATAAACTGGGCGCAGTTCTAAAATGGATTGAGCATCCAGGTAGGAGTCGCAGGAAAAACACCAAACTGACAGATCACTGCAAAATGGTACATGATGCTGAGTTAAAGCAATCAAATAATAATATGCCAAGATAGCCACAAGCAATCCTATTCGTAGTGCAACAAAAAGAAAAAAGAAAAGAGACCATAAGAAGCTACTTGGGCCAGCCCAGTCAAGAATGCCGACTCAGCGCATGCCAATGCCTCTGTCCTAAGTCCATTTAACCCCGTAGCATTTACTTTTCGGCATCTCATCCCGACACCCCGTCTCCTCTCTTCCGATCTTCTCTGCCTTGCTCCTTCCACTACTTTACCCCCATGCCCCCCCCCCCCCAGCGCGCCGTGCTTCCTCCTTGCTGCTGCCCCCACCATGCCAGTGCGATCCACCCTTGCATATTCCCTACCATGCATCTCCTGAAGAACAAGATTGATGGTGACATGATAGTGATGGTGATGGCGACTGCGCTCTAGCGGTGACGGCTGAATGGACAAGGTAGCAGCATGGCCAAGAAGCGAGAGCATGGTAAATATTTAGTTTTGGGTTCACACAGGTAGCAAATCAAGAGCGAACCATGGTAAATTTGAACCCCGATCAAGGATAGAATTCAACAACGTTCTGAGTAAATCCAGTAAATATGGTGGTAATTTCCATGCTGAAGATGAGAGACGTTATGGGAGTGAAGAGACGTCAGACCTAGACCACTAACTAGGGTGATGAACTTGAGATGGGATATACCTAATTCTTGCCTGACTGATAATTGATACATGTTATCCCTTTATAGGGATGATTTCACTGGACTCCTAATCACAATCTCTTGGGAAAAACCTAGAAGGTACAAGGAAACTTATCTCTTACATATTGAATACAACAAAAAGAATAACTCAACTAACAAGGAAACATAATGTTCTTCCAACTAATACTGCTGCCTGATGAATAATGAGTGATGTTATAGTGAGCGTTCGGCAATACCGTTTCATACTGGACCAGGTGACAGTTAGATTTAAAACCAAACATACTGACTACCTTTGACCTTATCTTAAATGCACCAATGCAAATTCTTTGTAGTTCAATAGAAATTTAAGCAAAAGGAAGTTCAGATATTTACCTGAAGCTCAGGGCAAGACAATGGCCTGTTTCTTGAAAATGGTGCAGCATATGTTTGTTGATAAAACGACTGCACAGCACATCTTTGCAAATCAAGCAAAACCAGTTTTCAGAAGGATGATGACATCTGCATGGCCAAATGCTCATAAGAAAACTTAGGCACGGATGTCTGAAGTACATCAATTTCTACAATCATTTTTTGCTTAAATTCTACAATATGGAGTCATTTGGATTGAATAAAAAGACAGGGATATCATCAACTACCAGGTGCCAGAAGCTAGGTTCACTAGTTGGAAAACTTTAGCAATTTGTTTCGCTGTGTTTATAATCGGTCAATTCACCTCCAAGATATTACCGTGCCAACAAATATACAAGTTCTTTACACCTCAACATAAGCTGGATTCTAGAAAGATGCATAGACAATGTTTGTTATGCTGCATCATGAGATCGTAAACAGCATTTTCAGGTACGGTGGCTTTTCACATTTCATGGATGCACAGACCATCGTAAGGAGTAAGCCATGCTGCATCAATTCATCAGCTCACTAGCTGTTACAAACTTTCAACTACAGATAAAAACTTTAGCCAATTCAGCGACAATATGGTACAATGTACCAAACGGCACCATCAAAATCCACAGACCCAGACCATCTCTTGCACTTAGGAGTGGCTTGCACATTAAAAATATAGTAAATGAACAGAGGAATCACATATCAATGATTTTACGCAAGAATAATTCCAAAATATGAAGGCAAATGTTGATATAATGCAAATAACGAGAAGGAGAAATCAGGAAGTGGAACTTGTAGTTAGTAACCGCAAAAATCCTCATCTATAAATATTGAGTTAATTTTGTCAAATCCTGAACTTGGGGGAAATGAGCCCCTTTCATATCTGGCATTAATGCGCCACCAAAATTATACAAAATGCAAGAATGGCCTTCATGGGCTTGCATGCGTTAATCCAAACGAGTAACGTCACGCCACACCAATTGAGAACAAAATGATCAAATGCCAATCCAACTAATCAGCATTGCAAAGTCATCTAGCGCTATGGGATAGAGTATGAAATTCTTGTCACGAAACCTTGCCACTCGCAGGCATCCGTACAGCACCGCAAGCAATCCCAAAATGCCAAAACATGTCCCTTCTTAGAGTTCAGCAATTCTATTGACCAATAACATCTCAACGTCTACTTGACCGTGCTAAAATTCTGGACACGATCTAGTGGTGTCCTTAACCAAGGGAGTGATCTCTACCATGTCTACCTAACTCGCCATACAACTTTCGAGTCACAACCTAGTGCCAACAATCGCATTGTCATCAGGTACCAATACTTTGTTTTTCTCTATCAAACTAAATTATGTCGTCATATTTCACGATACCTAAATTCTGGGATACTAGGTCTTCAGCGAAGTAGTGCCACACCGAAATTTGAGGAGGACGATGGGACAAACCTAGAGCACTGAGAGTCAGGCGCGGGCACGCGCGCGAGTTCGTCGGCGCTGGCGGCGGGCATGGCTGGGAGGTGGGGGCAGCTGGTCCGCGCCTCAACCCACCCCGCGGCGGCGCCATAGAGGTCCAGATCCACGTCTCCCTCCGGCACATCGACCTCCTTCTCCTCCTTGCGGTTGTTGTCGCCGGCACCGTCCTCTCTCTCCTTCCCCTGCGACGACGAGGCAATCCAGAGCAAACGCAAGGACACGTCAGTATCCAGTGGAGCAAGAAAGAACGCAGATACGGCAGTGAGGAGCACGAACGTGTCGGGATGAAGACGGGGGCTCTCCGGCTCCGGCGGCGGAGGACATCGTCGGCGAGTCGGAGCGGAGCAGGAGACGATGGATTCCACGGCGAGTCCAGCGGATGCTTTTTTTTTTCCTTTCTCACGAGGCATAGATAAATCTTAGGCATAGATGCTTAACATGGGCTGGCTCGACAGAATGTCCTTTACGGCCCGCTTGGTGCTAGTAGCGTAGTGGGCCAATTTCAGCACGCGCAATGGGCCCAATTCGGCCCGTGCTGTAGTTAGGGTTTACCGCGCCGTCTCCCTATATAAGGCTCGCCTGCTCGCAGCGCCGCCACCTACTCCTTCCATCTTCCCAGGCGCACCAAGGTTTTCCCACCGGCGGCGGCTGAAGGCGGAAGGCGAACGCGGCGACGATGGGGCACGACAACGTCTGGAACTCGCACCCCAAGAACTACGGGCCCGGCTCCCGCGTCTGGTAATGCTTCTACCGTCCCCTCGATCGCCGCCGGCTCCTTAAATACCTAGCTCGTGCACGCTGCTAGAGATCTCTGGCGGGATGAACTGTTCGGGTCGATCTGCGGGTTTGATTTGGTTGTGATTGCCCTAGCTCCTCTTTGCGATGTAGTTGGCTGCAAATGTTCTTGCGGTCAGGAGTTAGATTGGTCTTATAGGTACTAATTAATCAGCTGAGACCGTTCGTTAATCGCTAGCTTGCTATGTCCCTCGCAACTGAGATCGTTTGCTAATTAGTAAGCTTTGCGTCGCTCACAGCTTTGCCAGTGCCTTGCGTTGTTTCTCATGTTTGTGGACAGGCAACTAGGCGTAGAAAATTATAGCTTCATTTTTTAAGTCGTAGGACATGCCGATCATTCTTGCTACCACGTGTATTTAACCAATTTGAGGTCGCGTTCTTGGCTTGCTATGCAGTTCCGTGCGATTACTGATGCTATTGTTTTGAACAATTGTCCATATGATTGAATTTGCTGACCCGAATATGTTGTTTCTGTCAGCCGGGTCTGTGGCAACTCGCATGGACTGATCAGGAAGTACGGGCTCATGTGCTGCAGGCAGTGCTTCCGCAGCAACGCCAAGGACATTGGCTTCATCAAGGTATAGGGTGTTATCTTGAACCATGAACCATACTATTGTTTCTGTGGATATATTTATTATCCTGTAACCAACAGCTTGAAATGGTAGTGATCGTACATTTTTAAATGCTTTGGTATTGAACACTATTCCTGCTCCATGCTTTGTCTTTTCCGATTTTTGATGTCTGTTTGATAGTTGAATCAATAGATGCTGACACGTAGGCAAATATCGAGTGTTGCTTCACTGACCTCTGCTAGGCATATACGGGCATTTGTTCTAAATGGTCTGCCGCTTGAAGTTTGTCTGTTTCCGTTGCTTCGAAATTGAACTTGAATGTTATGTACAGTCATTCTATTCTACCTGTCACTAGATTCTAACCTTTTCAGTTATGCGCCACTGAGACTTCAAGACATACTTTTCTTTTCCTGCGTTGTTGTAGATTTTGTTATCAGACATGTAATTACTTCCTTTTGTGTAAACCTCCATTCTAACAATTGTATCATATTATTTTGTTGCAGTACCGCTAAGACACCTGCACCAGCTGCCCTGAAGTGAAGCTAATCAGGCGTGAAGAAATGATCACTTAATAGAAGGCTTAATTTCAATTCCAGTAATTTAGCTGTTTGCTCAGTACGGCTCTGCAAGTAAACTTTGTGGCTTTATGTTTTGATCGGAACTGAATGATGTGATTGTTGAACATGAGTTAATTGCACATCTGAAAGCCTTTTATCAATGTGATTCCTTCAGTGTTTGTCCTATTTGCTTCTGCTTCCGGTAATATTTTTCAGGAATGCATGATCTCTCAGGCTGTACTAGCCTAGTCATAACGTGCGATCGAATAGCCTTCGATCAACTTCTGCAGCTACAAAATCAAAAAA